>NC_083722.1:113842996-114142996 GCF_028564815.1 Eubalaena glacialis
CTACAATAACCTACATGGAAAAGGACACAAAGATCAATAGATATATGTATATGTGTACATGAACAAGATTCTGTGCAGCTAGAACAAAAGACATTTTAAAATCCAATTTGCTCTGATAAAAATGAAAACTTAAAGACACAAACAAGAATTAAGGAGGTTAAAACTTATGGGGGTTTGTCCTGACACATTCCACTCTAATCTGCAACCTAAAAGCACAACTTGCAGCAAGGTTCTGTTTCCCTAGCAAGCAGAGTTGGCAACGTAGAAATGCTGCCACCTTAAGGCCGTTTCCTCAAACAGCAGCTTTAAATCCACTGCTAATGGTCACTGATATTCACAAGGACTGCAGGGCTGTAAATGACTCATGCCCTCAAAAACTGTCCTGGGGTAGGGAATGGCCAAAAAAATCCAAACGCGGCAAATTTTTCAAGAAGGAAATTTGAAGTTGTAAGTTTAGCTGAATCTTAAAAAAAAATGAAAAGGACATTGATCCACGCAAAACATCAGGAATTATTAGACGCATGCAAATCCAATCTACACAAACGTATCACCTCACACCAGTCAGAATGACCATCAGCAAAACGTCAACAAACAATAGATGTTGAAGAAGTTGTGGAGAATAGCGTAACCTCTCGGTCTAAGTGGGATGTAAACTGGTCACCGCCAATAATAGGAACAGAATGGCAGTGCGTTGAAAGGTAAAAATTGAGTCCCCATATGATCCGGAAGGCCCGCTATTGGGCCTGTCACCTGTGAAAGCCAGAATCAAAAAGACACAGGATGGAACATCGTGTATTGCAGCAGTATTTACAATAGCCAAGACATGGAAGCAACAAAAATGTCCATCATCAGATGAATGGACGAAAAAGTGGTCCATGTACACAATGCAATATTAGACACAGAAAAGAATGAAACAATGCCGTTTGCAGCACCATAGACGAGGCTACAGACAATCACACAACTTGAAGTAAGTCAGAAAGCGAGAGACACGTATCCTATGATATCACGTATAGGTCTTATCTAAAAATTGATAGGAATGAACCTATTTCCACAGAGAAGGACACTCACGTGTTCAGAAAACAAGCTTGTGCTTAACCAAACGGAAAGGTGTGAGGAATGTATAACGGAGGATATTGGGTTTAACAGACATATGCTAATACTTATAAAATATATAATCATCAGACATACCGAATACCAAGAGAGGTCTACACAACATTCTGTAATAATCTCTACGGAACAGGATCCAAACATGAAAAGATATATGAATCAATGAAAGACATTCTGTACACCTAGAACAAACACAACATTGCAATCAAATTTGCTCTGAGAAAAATGAAAATTAAACTGAGAATATCAACAACAAATAAGTAGACATAGTTTCTGGGGGTTTTTCCTGGCACATTCCACTCTACTTTACAACCTACAAACAGGACTTCCAGGAAGGCTGTGTTGCCCTAGTAACCAGAGTTGGGAATATAGAAATGCTGCCCCCTTGTGGCCGTTTCCTGCAACAGCAGCTTTAAATGCAGAACTAATGGTCATGTGATATTCACAATTACTACAGGGCTGTAAAGGACACCTGCCCTCAAAAAATGTCCTGGTGCAGGTAATGGCCACAGGAATTCAGGGAACATGGCAAATTTTTCAAGGAAACAATTTGAAGAGGTGAGTTTCTCTGTTTTACTTAAAAAAAAAAGTAGATGAAAGCTCAATATCGGGAATTATTAGACGCATGCAAATCCAACCTACAAGAAGGTATCACCACCCAACACTCAAAATGCCATCAGTAAAAAGTCTACAAACAATAAATTCTGAAGGGGTTTTAGAGAACTGTGTACCCTCTAGTTGCTGGTGGCATGTAAACTGGTAACAGCCAGTAGTGAGAACAGAATGGAGGTGCGTTGAAAGGGAAAAATTTGAACCACCATATGATCTAGTAGGCCCACTGCTGGGCCTAATCCCTGAGAAGACCAGAATCCAAAAGACACAGGCTGACAATCCTGCACTGCATCAATATTTAGCATTGCCAAGACTTGGAAGTAACCAAAATGTCCATCCACAGATGAATGCACAAAGAAGAAGTGGTCCATCTACACAATGCAATATTCGCCATGGAAAAGGATGAAACACTGCTCTTTGCAGCACCATAGATGAGCCTAGAGATAATCACAGAACATGAGGTAAGTCGGAAAGCAGCCGACAAATAACCTGTGATATCACTCCTAGCTGTTACCTAACAACTGACACGTATGAACATATTTCCACAGAGAAAGACTCTCACAGACTTAGAAAACAAACTATGGTTATCTAAAAGGAAAGGTGGGAGGAATGGACACATTAAGATTAGGGTTACCGTACGTATACAAATACATATTAAACACACGTATCAAAAAGACCGACCATATACCAAGGGAGGTCTACTGAACGCTCTGTAATAATTTACACGGGGGCTTGCCTGGTGGCACCGTGGTTAAGAATCCACCTGCCAATGCAGGGGACACAGGTTCGATCCCTGGTTCGGGAAGGTCCCACATGCAGCAGAGCAACTAAGCCCGTGCACCACAACTAATGAGCCTACGCTCTGGAGCCCATGAGCCATAACTACTGAGCCCATGCACCACAACTACTGAAGCCCACACGCCTAGAGCCCGTGCTCCGCAACAAGAGAAGCCACTGCAGTGAGAAGCCGGTGCACCGCAACGGAGAGTAGCCCCCGCTCACCGCAACTGGAGAAAGCCCACATGCAGCAACGAAGATCCAACTCAGCCAAAAATAAATAAATAAATAAAATAAATTTATTTAAAAAAATAATAGTAATTTACATGGGAAGAGGATCTGTACATGAGTAGATATATATAATGTTCAATTGAACCTGATTGTGCACACCCAGAACAAACACTATTCTGCTCATTACCCCAATTTAAAAAATTAAAACCACGAACAACAATTAATGAGACATAAAGTTATTGGGGTTTTCCCTGGCACATCCCATTCTAATTTACAACCTAGGAACACAACTTTCAGGAAGGCTCTGCTGCCCTAGTAACCAGACTTGGGAATGGAGAAATGCTGCCGCCTTGTGGCCGTTTCCCACAACAGCAGCTTTAAACACAGGGCTAAGGGTCACTTGAGATTCACAGTAATTGTAGGGCCGTAAATGACACGTGTCCTCAAAAAATGTCCTGGGGTAGGTAATGGCCAAGAAAGTTCACAACACGGAAAATTTTTCAAGAAAACAATTTGAAGAGGTAAGTGTTACTCACTCGGTTGTTTTAAAAAAAGAAGAACATGGATAAAAGCTCAATATCAGGAATTATTGGTTGGATGCAAATCCAAACTACAAAAAGATTTCACCACCCAATATTCAAAATGCCATCCGTAAAAAGTCTACAAACAATGCATGCTGACGGGTTGGGGGAGAAATGCATACCCACTATGCTGTTGGTTGGATGTAAACTGGTAACAGCTAATCATGAGAACAGAACGGAGCTGCGTTTAAAAGGTAAAAATTGAGCTACCATATCATGCGGCCGATCCCCTAATGGGCCTATACCCTAAGAAGACCAGAATGGGAAAGGCACAGACAGGCAAACATGCACTGCAGCAATATTTACAATAGCCAAGCCATGCAAGCAAACAAAATGTCCATCAACAGATAAATGGACAAAGAAGAAGTGGTGTACGTACCGAATGGAATAGTAGCCTCGGGAAAAAAATGAACAATGCCGTTTTCAGGACTACACATGAGCCTAGAAATAATCATAGTACGTTAAGTAAGTCAAAAAGGAATGACAAATATCCTATGATATCATTTATACGTGTTATCCATCCTAAGATTGCTCCCAATGAACATATTTCCACAGAAAAACACACTCACAGACTTATAAAACAAACTAATGGTTAACCAAAATGAAAGGTGGGAGGATGGATAAATTAGGATTATGGGGGTAGCATACATATACTAATGTATGTTAAATGTATATAAACATATAACATATAAACTATATGAATTATATAATCACCAATACATATAAAATATATCATGACAAAACACCTACCAAATACCAAGGGAGGTCTACTCAACATTCTGTAATAACGTACATGGTAACAGGATCCGAAGATGAACAGACATATGTATGAATCATTGACCAGATTCTGTACAGCCAGACAATCACAACACTCTAATCAAATTTCCTCCGATAAGAAATATAAATTAAATTTAAAAAACGAACATAAGTAAGGAGACATAAACTTCTGGGGGCTTGTCCCAGCACATTCCACTCTAATTTACAACCGAGGAACACGACGTCCAGGAAGACTCTGTTGCCCTAGTAACAAGAGTTGAGAACGTAATAATGCTGCCGCCTTGTGGCTGTTTCCCACAACAGCAGCTTTAAACACAGTGCTAATGGTCGCTTAATAGTCACGAGGACTGCGGGGCTGTAAATGATACCTGCCCTCAAAAAATGTCCTGGGGTAGGGAATAGGCAAGAAATTTCAACACATGACAAAGTTTTCAAGAAGTCAATATGAGAGGGAAGTTGTACTCACTCTTTAAAAAAAAAGGAAAAGAAAAAAAAAGACATGCCTATAGCTCAGTATAAGGAATTATTAGCTGCATGCAAATCCCACGTCCACAAAGGTTTCAGCTCACACCAGTCAAATGACCATCAGCAAAAAGTCTACAAACTATAAATGCTGAAGAGGTTTTAGGGAACTGTGTACCTTCTAGCTGCTGATGGGGTGTAAAGTGCTAACAGCACTAATGAAAACTGAATGCAGCTGCTTTAAAAGGTAAAAATTGAGCTACCGTATGATGCGGCAGGGCACCTTCTGGGCCTATAACCTAAGACCACCAGAATCGGAAAGACAGAGGCAGGCAAATGTGCACTGCAGCAATATTGAAAGAGCCAAGACATGGAAGCAAAAAAAAGCTCCATAAACAGATGAATGGACAAAGCAGAAGTGGTATATGTACAGAATGGAATATTAGCCACGAAAAAAAATAAAAGAATGGCATATGCAGCACCACGGATGAGCCTAGAGATAATCACACAACGTGAAGTAAGTCAGATTGCGAAAGACAAATGTTCTACGATATCACTTATGTTATCTGAAAATTCATAAAAATGAACATATTTCCATAGGGAAAGACAATCTCAGATGGAGAAGACAAACTTATGGTTAAGCCAAAGAAAAGGTGTGAGGAATGGACAAATTAGGATATTGGGGTTAACAAACATATACTAATACATATAAAATATATCATCCCCAAAGACCTATGGAATACCAAGAGTGGTCTATTCAACACTCTACAATAACCTACATGGAAAAGGACACAAAGATCAATAGATATATGTATATGTGTACATGAACAAGATTCTGTGCAGCTAGAACAAAAGACATTTTAAAATCCAATTTGCTCTGATAAAAATGAAAACTTAAAGACACAAACAAGAATTAAGGAGGCTAAAACTTATGGGGGTTTGTCCTGACACATTCCACTCTAATCTGCAACCTAAAAGCACAACTTGCAGCAAGGTTCTGTTTCCCTAGCAAGCAGAGTTGGCAACGTAGAAATGCTGCCACCTTAAGGCCGTTTCCTCAAACAGCAGCTTTAAATCCACTGCTAATGGTCACTGATATTCACAAGGACTGCAGGGCTGTAAATGACTCATGCCCTCAAAAACTGTCCTGGGGTAGGGAATGGCCAAAAAAATCCAAACGCGGCAAATTTTTCAAGAAGGAAATTTGAAGTTGTAAGTTTAGCTGAATCTTAAAAAAAAATGAAAAGGACATTGATCCACGCAAAACATCAGGAATTATTAGACGCATGCAAATCCAATCTACACAAACGTATCACCTCACACCAGTCAGAATGACCATCAGCAAAACGTCAACAAACAATAGATGTTGAAGAAGTTGTAGAGAATAGCGTAACCTCTCGGTCTAAGTGGGATGTAAACTGGTCACCGCCAATAATAGGAACAGAATGGCAGTGCGTTGAAAGGTAAAAATTGAGTCCCCATATGATCCGGAAGGCCCGCTATTGGGCCTGTCACCTGTGAAAGCCAGAATCAAAAAGACACAGGATGGAACATCGTGTATTGCAGCAGTATTTACAATAGCCAAGACATGGAAGCAACAAAAATGTCCATCATCAGATGAATGGACGAAAAAGTGGTCCATGTACACAATGCAATATTAGACACAGAAAAGAATGAAACAATGCCGTTTGCAGCACCATAGACGAGGCTACAGACAATCACACAACTTGAAGTAAGTCAGAAAGCGAGAGACACGTATCCTATGATATCACGTATAGGTCTTATCTAAAAATTGATAGGAATGAACCTATTTCCACAGAGAAGGACACTCACGTGTTCAGAAAACAAGCTTGTGCTTAACCAAACGGAAAGGTGTGAGGAATGTATAACGGAGGATATTGGGTTTAACAGACATATGCTAATACTTATAAAATATATAATCATCAGACATACCGAATACCAAGAGAGGTCTACACAACATTCTGTAATAATCTCTACGGAACAGGATCCAAACATGAAAAGATATATGAATCAATGAAAGACATTCTGTACACCTAGAACAAACACAACATTGCAATCAAATTTGCTCTGAGAAAAATGAAAATTAAACTGAGAATATCAACAACAAATAAGTAGACATAGTTTCTGGGGGTTTGTCCTGGCACATTCCACTCTACTTTACAACCTACAAACAGGACTTCCAGGAAGGCTGTGTTGCCCTAGTAACCAGAGTTGGGAATATAGAAATGCTGCCCCCTTGTGGCCGTTTCCTGCAACAGCAGCTTTAAATGCAGAACTAATGGTCATGTGATATTCACAATTACTACAGGGCTGTAAAGGACACCTGCCCTCAAAAAATGTCCTGGTGCAGGTAATGGCCACAGGAATTCAGGGAACATGGCAAATTTTTCAAGGAAACAATTTGAAGAGGTGAGTTTCTCTGTTTTACTTTAAAAAAAACGTAGATGAAAGCTCAATATCGGGAATTATTAGACGCATGCAAATCCAACCTACAAGAAGGTATCACCACCCAACACTCAAAATGCCATCAGTAAAAAGTCTACAAACAATAAATTCTGAAGGGGTTTTAGAGAACTGTGTACCCTCTAGTTGCTGGTGGCATGTAAACTGGTAACAGCCAGTAGTGAGAACAGAATGGAGGTGCGTTGAAAGGGAAAAATTTGAACCACCATATGATCTAGTAGGCCCACTGCTGGGCCTAATCCCTGAGAAGACCAGAATCCAAAAGACACAGGCTGGCAATCCTGCACTGCATCAATATTTAGCATTGCCAAGACTTGGAAGTAACCAAAATGTCCATCCACAGATGAATGCACAAAGAAGAAGTGGTCCATCTACACAATGCAATATTCGCCATGGAAAAGGATGAAACACTGCTCTTTGCAGCACCATAGATGAGCCTAGAAATAATCACAGAACATGAGGTAAGTCGGAAAGCAGCCGACAAATAACCTGTGATATCACTCCTAGCTGTTACCTAACAACTGACACGTATGAACATATTTCCACAGAGAAAGACTCTCACAGACTTAGAAAACAAACTATGGTTATCTAAAAGGAAAGGTGGGAGGAATGGACACATTAAGATTAGGGTTACCGTACGTATACAAATACATATTAAACACACGTATCAAAAAGACCGACCATATACCAAGGGAGGTCTACTGAACGCTCTGTAATAATTTACACGGGGGCTTGCCTGGTGGCACCGTGGTTAAGAATCCACCTGCCAATGCAGGGGACACAGGTTCGATCCCTGGTTCGGGAAGGTCCCACATGCAGCAGAGCAACTAAGCCCGTGCACCACAACTAATGAGCCTACGCTCTGGAGCCCATGAGCCATAACTACTGAGCCCATGCACCACAACTACTGAAGCCCACACGCCTAGAGCCCGTGCTCCGCAACAAGAGAAGCCACTGCAGTGAGAAGCCGGTGCACCGCAACGGAGAGTAGCCCCCGCTCACCGCAACTGGAGAAAGCCCACATGCAGCAACGAAGATCCAACTCAGCCAAAAATAAATAAATAAATAAAATAAATTTATTTAAAAAAATAATAGTAATTTACATGGGAAGAGGATCTGTACATGAGTAGATATATATAATGTTCAATTGAACCTGATTGTGCACACCCAGAACAAACACTATTCTGCTCATTACCCCAATTTAAAAAATTAAAACCACGAACAACAATTAATGAGACATAAAGTTATTGGGGTTTTCCCTGGCACATCCCATTCTAATTTACAACCTAGGAACACAACTTTCAGGAAGGCTCTGCTGCCCTAGTAACCAGACTTGGGAATGGAGAAATGCTGCCGCCTTGTGGCCGTTTCCCACAACAGCAGCTTTAAACACAGGGCTAAGGGTCACTTGAGATTCACAGTAATTGTAGGGCCGTAAATGACACGTGTCCTCAAAAAATGTCCTGGGGTAGGTAATGGCCAAGAAAGTTCACAACACGGAAAATTTTTCAAGAAAACAATTTGAAGAGGTAAGTGTTACTCACTCGGTTGTTTTAAAAAAAGAAGAACATGGATAAAAGCTCAATATCAGGAATTATTGGTTGGATGCAAATCCAAACTACAAAAAGATTTCACCACCCAATATTCAAAATGCCATCCGTAAAAAGTCTACAAACAATGCATGCTGACGGGTTGGGGGAGAAATGCATACCCACTATGCTGTTGGTTGGATGTAAACTGGTAACAGCTAATCATGAGAACAGAACGGAGCTGCGTTTAAAAGGTAAAAATTGAGCTACCATATCATGCGGCCGATCCCCTAATGGGCCTATACCCTAAGAAGACCAGAATGGGAAAGGCACAGACAGGCAAACATGCACTGCAGCAATATTTACAATAGCCAAGCCATGCAAGCAAACAAAATGTCCATCAACAGATAAATGGACAAAGAAGAAGTGGTGTACGTACCGAATGGAATAGTAGCCTCGGGAAAAAAATGAACAATGCCGTTTTCAGGACTACACATGAGCCTAGAAATAATCATAGTACGTTAAGTAAGTCAAAAAGGAATGACAAATATCCTATGATATCATTTATACGTGTTATCCATCCTAAGATTGCTCCCAATGAACATATTTCCACAGAAAAACACACTCACAGACTGATAAAACAAACTAATGGTTAACCAAAATGAAAGGTGGGAGGATGGATAAATTAGGATTATGGGGGTAGCATACATATACTAATGTATGTTAAATGTATATAAACATATAACATATAAACTATATGAATTATATAATCACCAATACATATAAAATATATCATGACAAAACACCTACCAAATACCAAGGGAGGTCTACTCAACATTCTGTAATAACGTACATGGTAACAGGATCCGAAGATGAACAGACATATGTATGAATCATTGACCAGATTCTGTACAGCCAGACAATCACAACACTCTAATCAAATTTCCTCCGATAAGAAAGATAAATTAAATTTAAAAAACGAACATAAGTAAGGAGACATAAACTTCTGGGGGCTTGTCCCAGCACATTCCACTCTAATTTACAACCGAGGAACACGACGTCCAGGAAGACTCTGTTGCCCTAGTAACAAGAGTTGAGAACGTAATAATGCTGCCGCCTTGTGGCTGTTTCCCACAACAGCAGCTTTAAACACAGTGCTAATGGTCGCTTAATAGTCACGAGGACTGCGGGGCTGTAAATGATACCTGCCCTCAAAAAATGTCCTGGGGTAGGGAATAGGCAAGAAATTTCAACACATGACAAAGTTTTCAAGAAGTCAATATGAGAGGGAAGTTGTACTCACTCTTTAAAAAAAAGGAAAAGAAAAAAAAAGACATGCCTATAGCTCAGTATAAGGAATTATTAGCTGCATGCAAATCCCACGTCCACAAAGGTTTCAGCTCACACCAGTCAAATGACCATCAGCAAAAAGTCTACAAACTATAAATGCTGAAGAGGTTTTAGGGAACTGTGTACCTTCTAGCTGCTGATGGGGTGTAAAGTGCTAACAGCACTAATGAAAACTGAATGCAGCTGCTTTAAAAGGTAAAAATTGAGCTACCGTATGATGCGGCAGGGCACCTTCTGGGCCTATAACCTAAGACCACCAGAATCGGAAAGACAGAGGCAGGCAAATGTGCACTGCAGCAATATTGAAAGAGCCAAGACATGGAAGCAAAAAAAAGCTCCATAAACAGATGAATGGACAAAGAAGAAGTGGTATATGTACAGAATGGAATATTAGCCACGAAAAAAAATAAAAGAATGGCATATGCAGCACCACGGATGAGCCTAGAGATAATCACACAACGTGAAGTAAGTCAGATTGCGAAAGACAAATGTTCTACGATATCACTTATGTTATCTGAAAATTCATAAAAATGAACATATTTCCATAGGGAAAGACAATCTCAGATGGAGAAGACAAACTTATGGTTAAGCCAAAGAAAAGGTGTGAGGAATGGACAAATTAGGATATTGGGGTTAACAAACATATACTAATACATATAAAATATATCATCCCCAAAGACCTATGGAATACCAAGAGTGGTCTATTCAACACTCTACAATAACCTACATGGAAAAGGACACAAAGATCAATAGATATATGTATATGTGTACATGAACAAGATTCTGTGCAGCTAGAACAAAAGACATTTTAAAATCCAATTTGCTCTGATAAAAATGAAAACTTAAAGACACAAACAAGAATTAAGGAGGCTAAAACTTATGGGGGTTTGTCCTGACACATTCCACTCTAATCTGCAACCTAAAAGCACAACTTGCAGCAAGGTTCTGTTTCCCTAGCAAGCAGAGTTGGCAACGTAGAAATGCTGCCACCTTAAGGCCGTTTCCTCAAACAGCAGCTTTAAATCCACTGCTAATGGTCACTAATATTCACAAGGACTGCAGGGCTGTAAATGACTCATGCCCTCAAAAACTGTCCTGGGGTAGGGAATGGCCAAAAAAATCCAAACGCGGCAAATTTTTCAAGAAGGAAATTTGAAGTTGTAAGTTTAGCTGAATCTTAAAAAAAAATGAAAAGGACATTGATCCACGCAAAACATCAGGAATTATTAGACGCATGCAAATCCAATCTACACAAACGTATCACCTCACACCAGTCAGAATGACCATCAGCAAAACGTCAACAAACAATAGATGTTGAAGAAGTTGTGGAGAATAGCGTAACCTCTCGGTCTAAGTGGGATGTAAACTGGTCACCGCCAATAATAGGAACAGAATGGCAGTGCGTTGAAAGGTAAAAATTGAGTCCCCATATGATCCGGAAGGCCCGCTATTGGGCCTGTCACCTGTGAAAGCCAGAATCAAAAAGACACAGGATGGAACATCGTGTATTGCAGCAGTATTTACAATAGCCAAGACATGGAAGCAACAAAAATGTCCATCATCAGATGAATGGACGAAAAAGTGGTCCATGTACACAATGCAATATTAGACACAGAAAAGAATGAAACAATGCCGTTTGCAGCACCATAGACGAGGCTACAGACAATCACACAACTTGAAGTAAGTCAGAAAGCGAGAGACACATATCCTATGATATCACGTATAGGTCTTATGTAAAAATTGATAGGAATGAACCTATTTCCACAGAGAAGGACACTCACGTGTTCAGAAAACAAGCTTGTGCTTAACCAAACGGAAAGGTGTGAGGAATGTATAACGGAGGATATTGGGTTTAACAGACATATGCTAATACTTATAAAATATATAATCATCAGACATACCGAATACCAAGAGAGGTCTACACAACATTCTGTAATAATCTCTACGGAACAGGATCCAAACATGAAAAGATATATGAATCAATGAAAGACATTCTGTACACCTAGAACAAACACAACATTGCAATCAAATTTGCTCTGAGAAAAATGAAAATTAAACTGAGAATATCAACAACAAATAAGTAGACATAGTTTCTGGGGGTTTGTCCTGGCACATTCCACTCTACTTTACAACCTACAAACAGGACTTCCAGGAAGGCTGTGTTGCCCTAGTAACCAGAGTTGGGAATATAGAAATGCTGCCCCCTTGTGGCCGTTTCCTGCAACAGCAGCTTTAAATGCAGAACTAATGGTCATGTGATATTCACAATTACTACAGGGCTGTAAAGGACACCTGCCCTCAAAAAATGTCCTGGTGCAGGTAATGGCCACAGGAATTCAGGGAACATGGCAAATTTTTCAAGGAAACAATTTGAAGAGGTGAGTTTCTCTGTTTTACTTAAAAAAAAAACGTAGATGAAAGCTCAATATCGGGAATTATTAGACGCATGCAAATCCAACCTACAAGAAGGTATCACCACCCAACACTCAAAATGCCATCAGTAAAAAGTCTACAAACAATAAATTCTGAAGGGGTTTTAGAGAACTGTGTACCCTCTAGTTGCTGGTGGCATGTAAACTGGTAACAGCCAGTAGTGAGAACAGAATGGAGGTGCGTTGAAAGGGAAAAATTTGAACCACCATATGATCTAGTAGGCCCACTGCTGGGCCTAATCCCTGAGAAGACCAGAATCCAAAAGACACAGGCTGGCAATCCTGCACTGCATCAATATTTAGCATTGCCAAGACTTGGAAGTAACCAAAATGTCCATCCACAGATGAATGCACAAAGAAGAAGTGGTCCATCTACACAATGCAATATTCGCCATGGAAAAGGATGAAACACTGCTCTTTGCAGCACCATAGATGAGCCTAGAGATAATCACAGAACATGAGGTAAGTCGGAAAGCAGCCGACAAATAACCTGTGATATCACTCCTAGCTGTTACCTAACAACTGACACGTATGAACATATTTCCACAGAGAAAGACTCTCACAGACTTAGAAAACAAACTATGGTTATCTAAAAGGAAAGGTGGGAGGAATGGACACATTAAGATTAGGGTTACCGTACGTATACAAATACATATTAAACACACGTATCAAAAAGACCGACCATATACCAAGGGAGGTCTACTGAACGCTCTGTAATAATTTACACGGGGGCTTGCCTGGTGGCACCGTGGTTAAGAATCCACCTGCCAATGCAGGGGACACAGGTTCGATCCCTGGTTCGGGAAGGTCCCACATGCAGCAGAGCAACTAAGCCCGTGCACCACAACTAATGAGCCTACGCTCTGGAGCCCATGAGCCATAACTACTGAGCCCATGCACCACAACTACTGAAGCCCACACGCCTAGAGCCCGTGCTCCGCAACAAGAGAAGCCACTGCAGTGAGAAGCCGGTGCACCGCAACGGAGAGTAGCCCCCGCTCACCGCAACTGGAGAAAGCCCACATGCAGCAACGAAGATCCAACTCAGCCAAAAATAAGTAAATAAATAAAATAAATTTATTTAAAAAAATAATAGTAATTTACATGGGAAGAGGATCTGTACATGAGTAGATATATATAATGTTCAATTGAACCTGATTGTGCACACCCAGAACAAACACTATTCTGCTCATTACCCCAATTTAAAAAATTAAAACCACGAACAACAATTAATGAGACATAAAGTTATTGGGGTTTTCCCTGGCACATCCCATTCTAATTTACAACCTAGGAACACAACTTTCAGGAAGGCTCTGCTGCCCTAGTAACCAGACTTGGGAATGGAGAAATGCTGCCGCCTTGTGGCCGTTTCCCACAACAGCAGCTTTAAACACAGGGCTAAGGGTCACTTGAGATTCACAGTAATTGTAGGGCCGTAAATGACACGTGTCCTCAAAAAATGTCCTGGGGTAGGTAATGGCCAAGAAAGTTCACAACACGGAAAATTTTTCAAGAAAACAATTTGAAGAGGTAAGTGTTACTCACTCGGTTGTTTTAAAAAAAGAAGAACATGGATAAAAGCTCAATATCAGGAATTATTGGTTGGATGCAAATCCAAACTACAAAAAGATTTCACCACCCAATATTCAAAATGCCATCCGTAAAAAGTCTACAAACAATGCATGCTGACGGGTTGGGGGAGAAATGCATACCCACTATGCTGTTGGTTGGATGTAAACTGGTAACAGCTAATCATGAGAACAGAACGGAGCTGTGTTTAAAAGGTGAAAATTGAGCTACCATATCATGCGGCCGATCCCCTAATGGGCCTATACCCTAAGAAGACCAGAATGGGAAAGGCACAGACAGGCAAACATGCACTGCAGCAATATTTACAATAGCCAAGCCATGCAAGCAAACAAAATGTCCATCAACAGATAAATGGACAAAGAAGAAGTGGTGTACGTACCGAATGGAATAGTAGCCTCGGGAAAAAAATGAACAATGCCGTTTTCAGGACTACACATGAGCCTAGAAATAATCATAGTACGTTAAGTAAGTCAAAAAGGAATGACAAATATCCTATGATATCATTTATACGTGTTATCCATCCTAAGATTGCTCCCAATGAACATATTTCCACAGAAAAACACACTCACAGACTGATAAAACAAACTAATGGTTAACCAAAATGAAAGGTGGGAGGATGGATAAATTAGGATTATGGGGGTAGCATACATATACTAATGTATGTTAAATGTATATAAACATATAACATATAAACTATATGAATTATATAATCACCAATACATATAAAATATATCATGACAAAACACCTACCAAATACCAAGGGAGGTCTACTCAACATTCTGTAATAACGTACATGGTAACAGGATCCGAAGATGAACAGACATATGTATGAATCACTGACCAGATTCTGTACAGCCAGACAATCACAACACTCTAATCAAATTTCCTCCGATAAGAAATATAAATTAAATTTAAAAAACGAACATAAGTAAGGAGACATAAACTTCTGGGGGCTTGTCCCAGCACATTCCACTCTAATTTACAACCGAGGAACACGACGTCCAGGAAGACTCTGTTGCCCTAGTAACAAGAGTTGAGAACGTAATAATGCTGCCGCCTTGTGGCTGTTTCCCACAACAGCAGCTTTAAACACAGTGCTAATGGTCGCTTAATAGTCACGAGGACTGCGGGGCTGTAAATGATACCTGCCCTCAAAAAATGTCCTGGGGTAGGGAATAGGCAAGAAATTTCAACACATGACAAAGTTTTCAAGAAGTCAATATGAGAGGGAAGTTGTACTCACTCTTTAAAAAAAAAGGAAAAGAAAAAAAAAAGACATGCCTATAGCTCAGTATAAGGAATTATTAGCTGCATGCAAATCCCACGTCCACAAAGGTTTCAGCTCACACCAGTCAAATGACCATCAGCAAAAAGTCTACAAACTATAAATGCTGAAGAGGTTTTAGGGAACTGTGTACCTTCTAGCTGCTGATGGGGTGTAAAGTGCTAACAGCACTAATGAAAACTGAATGCAGCTGCTTTAAAAGGTAAAAATTGAGCTACCGTATGATGCGGCAGGGCACCTTCTGGGCCTATAACCTAAGACCACCAGAATCGGAAAGACAGAGGCAGGCAAATGTGCACTGCAGCAATATTGAAAGAGCCAAGACATGGAAGCAAAAAAAAGCTCCATAAACAGATGAATGGACAAAGAAGAAGTGGTATATGTACAGAATGGAATATTAGCCACGAAAAAAAATAAAAGAATGGCATATGCAGCACCACGGATGAGCCTAGAGATAATCACACAACGTGAAGTAAGTCAGATTGCGAAAGACAAATGTTCTACGATATCACTTATGTTATCTGAAAATTCATAAAAATGAACATATTTCCATAGGGAAAGACAATCTCAGATGGAGAAGACAAACTTATGGTTAAGCCAAAGAAAAGGTGTGAGGAATGGACAAATTAGGATATTGGGGTTAACAAACATATACTAATACATATAAAATATATCATCCCCAAAGACCTATGGAATACCAAGAGTGGTCTATTCAACACTCTACAATAACCTACATGGAAAAGGACACAAAGATCAATAGATATATGTATATGTGTACATGAACAAGATTCTGTGCAGCTAGAACAAAAGACATTTTAAAATCCAATTTGCTCTGATAAAAATGAAAACTTAAAGACACAAACAAGAATTAAGGAGGCTAAAACTTATGGGGGTTTGTCCTGACACATTCCACTCTAATCTGCAACCTAAAAGCACAACTTGCAGCAAGGTTCTGTTTCCCTAGCAAGCAGAGTTGGCAACGTAGAAATGCTGCCACCTTAAGGCCGTTTCCTCAAACAGCAGCTTTAAATCCACTGCTAATGGTCACTGATATTCACAAGGACTGCAGGGCTGTAAATGACTCATGCCCTCAAAAACTGTCCTGGGGTAGGGAATGGCCAAAAAAATCCAAACGCGGCAAATTTTTCAAGAAGGAAATTTGAAGTTGTAAGTTTAGCTGAATCTTAAAAAAAAATGAAAAGGACATTGATCCACGCAAAACATCAGGAATTATTAGACGCATGCAAATCCAATCTACACAAACGTATCACCTCACACCAGTCAGAATGACCATCAGCAAAACGTCAACAAACAATAGATGTTGAAGAAGTTGTGGAGAATAGCGTAACCTCTCGGTCTAAGTGGGATGTAAACTGGTCACCGCCAATAATAGGAACAGAATGGCAGTGCGTTGAAAGGTAAAAATTGAGTCCCCATATGATCCGGAAGGCCTGCTATTGGGCCTGTCACCTGTGAAAGCCAGAATCAAAAAGACACAGGATGGAACATCGTGTATTGCAGCAGTATTTACAATAGCCAAGACATGGAAGCAACAAAAATGTCCATCATCAGATGAATGGACGAAAAAGTGGTCCATGTACACAATGCAATATTAGACACAGAAAAGAATGAAACAATGCCGTTTGCAGCACCATAGACGAGGCTACAGACAATCACACAACTTGAAGTAAGTCAGAAAGCGAGAGACACATATCCTATGATATCACGTATAGGTCTTATGTAAAAATTGATAGGAATGAACCTATTTCCACAGAGAAGGACACTCACGTGTTCAGAAAACAAGCTTGTGCTTAACCAAACGGAAAGGTGTGAGGAATGTATAACGGAGGATATTGGGTTTAACAGACATATGCTAATACTTATAAAATATATAATCATCAGACATACCGAATACCAAGAGAGGTCTACACAACATTCTGTAATAATCTCTACGGAACAGGATCCAAACATGAAAAGATATATGAATCAATGAAAGACATTCTGTACACCTAGAACAAACACAACATTGCAATCAAATTTGCTCTGAGAAAAATGAAAATTAAACTGAGAATATCAACAACAAATAAGTAGACATAGTTTCTGGGGGTTTTTCCTGGCACATTCCACTCTACTTTACAACCTACAAACAGGACTTCCAGGAAGGCTGTGTTGCCCTAGTAACCAGAGTTGGGAATATAGAAATGCTGCCCCCTTGTGGCCGTTTCCTGCAACAGCAGCTTTAAATGCAGAACTAATGGTCATGTGATATTCACAATTACTACAGGGCTGTAAAGGACACCTGCCCTCAAAAAATGTCCTGGTGCAGGTAATGGCCACAGGAATTCAGGGAACATGGCAAATTTTTCAAGGAAACAATTTGAAGAGGTGAGTTTCTCTGTTTTACTTAAAAAAAAACGTAGATGAAAGCTCAATATCGGGAATTATTAGACGCATGCAAATCCAACCTACAAGAAGGTATCACCACCCAACACTCAAAATGCCATCAGTAAAAAGTCTACAAACAATAAATTCTGAAGGGGTTTTAGAGAACTGTGTACCCTCTAGTTGCTGGTGGCATGTAAACTGGTAACAGCCAGTAGTGAGAACAGAATGGAGGTGCGTTGAAAGGGAAAAATTTGAACCACCATATGATCTAGTAGGCCCACTGCTGGGCCTAATCCCTGAGAAGACCAGAATCCAAAAGACACAGGCTGGCAATCCTGCACTGCATCAATATTTAGCATTGCCAAGACTTGGAAGTAACCAAAATGTCCATCCACAGATGAATGCACAAAGAAGAAGTGGTCCATCTACACAATGCAATATTCGCCATGGAAAAGGATGAAACACTGCTCTTTGCAGCACCATAGATGAGCCTAGAGATAATCACAGAACATGAGGTAAGTCGGAAAGCAGCCGACAAATAACCTGTGATATCACTCCTAGCTGTTACCTAACAACTGACACGTATGAACATATTTCCACAGAGAAAGACTCTCACAGACTTAGAAAACAAACTATGGTTATCTAAAAGGAAAGGTGGGAGGAATGGACACATTAAGATTAGGGTTACCGTACGTATACAAATACATATTAAACACACGTATCAAAAAGACCGACCATATACCAAGGGAGGTCTACTGAACGCTCTGTAATAATTTACACGGGGGCTTGCCTGGTGGCACCGTGGTTAAGAATCCACCTGCCAATGCAGGGGACACAGGTTCGATCCCTGGTTCGGGAAGGTCCCACATGCAGCAGAGCAACTAAGCCCGTGCACCACAACTAATGAGCCTACGCTCTGGAGCCCATGAGCCATAACTACTGAGCCCATGCACCACAACTACTGAAGCCCACACGCCTAGAGCCCGTGCTCCGCAACAAGAGAAGCCACTGCAGTGAGAAGCCGGTGCACCGCAACGGAGAGTAGCCCCCGCTCACCGCAACTGGAGAAAGCCCACATGCAGCAACGAAGATCCAACTCAGCCAAAAATAAATAAATAAATAAAATAAATTTATTTAAAAAAATAATAGTAATTTACATGGGAAGAGGATCTGTACATGAGTAGATATATATAATGTTCAATTGAACCTGATTGTGCACACCCAGAACAAACACTATTCTGCTCATTACCCCAATTTAAAAAATTAAAACCACGAACAACAATTAATGAGACATAAAGTTATTGGGGTTTTCCCTGGCACATCCCATTCTAATTTACAACCTAGGAACACAACTTTCAGGAAGGCTCTGCTGCCCTAGTAACCAGACTTGGGAATGGAGAAATGCTGCCGCCTTGTGGCCGTTTCCCACAACAGCAGCTTTAAACACAGGGCTAAGGGTCACTTGAGATTCACAGTAATTGTAGGGCCGTAAATGACACGTGTCCTCAAAAAATGTCCTGGGGTAGGTAATGGCCAAGAAAGTTCACAACACGGAAAATTTTTCAAGAAAACAATTTGAAGAGGTAAGTGTTACTCACTCGGTTGTTTTAAAAAAAGAAGAACATGGATAAAAGCTCAATATCAGGAATTATTGGTTGGATGCAAATCCAAACTACAAAAAGATTTCACCACCCAATATTCAAAATGCCATCCGTAAAAAGTCTACAAACAATGCATGCTGACGGGTTGGGGGAGAAATGCATACCCACTATGCTGTTGGTTGGATGTAAACTGGTAACAGCTAATCATGAGAACAGAACGGAGCTGCGTTTAAAAGGTAAAAATTGAGCTACCATATCATGCGGCCGATCCCCTAATGGGCCTATACCCTAAGAAGACCAGAATGGGAAAGGCACAGACAGGCAAACATGCACTGCAGCAATATTTACAATAGCCAAGCCATGCAAGCAAACAAAATGTCCATCAACAGATAAATGGACAAAGAAGAAGTGGTGTACGTACCGAATGGAATAGTAGCCTCGGGAAAAAAATGAACAATGCCGTTTTCAGGACTACACATGAGCCTAGAAATAATCATAGTACGTTAAGTAAGTCAAAAAGGAATGACAAATATCCTATGATATCATTTATACGTGTTATCCATCCTAAGATTGCTCCCAATGAACATATTTCCACAGAAAAACACACTCACAGACTGATAAAACAAACTAATGGTTAACCAAAATGAAAGGTGGGAGGATGGATAAATTAGGATTATGGGGGTAGCATACATATACTAATGTATGTTAAATGTATATAAACATATAACATATAAACTATATGAATTATATAATCACCAATACATATAAAATATATCATGACAAAACACCTACCAAATACCAAGGGAGGTCTACTCAACATTCTGTAATAACGTACATGGTAACAGGATCCGAAGATGAACAGACATATGTATGAATCATTGACCAGATTCTGTACAGCCAGACAATCACAACACTCTAATCAAATTTCCTCCGATAAGAAATATAAATTAAATTTAAAAAACGAACATAAGTAAGGAGACATAAACTTCTGGGGGCTTGTCCCAGCACATTCCACTCTAATTTACAACCGAGGAACACGACGTCCAGGAAGACTCTGTTGCCCTAGTAACAAGAGTTGAGAACGTAATAATGCTGCCGCCTTGTGGCTGTTTCCCACAACAGCAGCTTTAAACACAGTGCTAATGGTCGCTTAATAGTCACGAGGACTGCGGGGCTGTAAATGATACCTGCCCTCAAAAAATGTCCTGGGGTAGGGAATAGGCAAGAAATTTCAACACATGACAAAGTTTTCAAGAAGTCAATATGAGAGGGAAGTTGTACTCACTCTTTAAAAAAAAAGGAAAAGAAAAAAAAAGACATGCCTATAGCTCAGTATAAGGAATTATTAGCTGCATGCAAATCCCACGTCCACAAAGGTTTCAGCTCACACCAGTCAAATGACCATCAGCAAAAAGTCTACAAACTATAAATGCTGAAGAGGTTTTAGGGAACTGTGTACCTTCTAGCTGCTGATGGGGTGTAAAGTGCTAACAGCACTAATGAAAACTGAATGCAGCTGCTTTAAAAGGTAAAAATTGAGCTACCGTATGATGCGGCAGGGCACCTTCTGGGCCTATAACCTAAGACCACCAGAATCGGAAAGACAGAGGCAGGCAAATGTGCACTGCAGCAATATTGAAAGAGCCAAGACATGGAAGCAAAAAAAAGCTCCATAAACAGATGAATGGACAAAGAAGAAGTGGTATATGTACAGAATGGAATATTAGCCACGAAAAAAAATAAAAGAATGGCATATGCAGCACCACGGATGAGCCTAGAGATAATCACACAACGTGAAGTAAGTCAGATTGCGAAAGACAAATGTTCTACGATATCACTTATGTTATCTGAAAATTCATAAAAATGAACATATTTCCATAGGGAAAGACAATCTCAGATGGAGAAGACAAACTTATGGTTAAGCCAAAGAAAAGGTGTGAGGAATGGACAAATTAGGATATTGGGGTTAACAAACATATACTAATACATATAAAATATATCATCCCCAAAGACCTATGGAATACCAAGAGTGGTCTATTCAACACTCTACAATAACCTACATGGAAAAGGACACAAAGATCAATAGATATATGTATATGTGTACATGAACAAGATTCTGTGCAGCTAGAACAAAAGACATTTTAAAATCCAATTTGCTCTGATAAAAATGAAAACTTAAAGACACAAACAAGAATTAAGGAGGCTAAAACTTATGGGGGTTTGTCCTGACACATTCCACTCTAATCTGCAACCTAAAAGCACAACTTGCAGCAAGGTTCTGTTTCCCTAGCAAGCAGAGTTGGCAACGTAGAAATGCTGCCACCTTAAGGCCGTTTCCTCAAACAGCAGCTTTAAATCCACTGCTAATGGTCACTAATATTCACAAGGACTGCAGGGCTGTAAATGACTCATGCCCTCAAAAACTGTCCTGGGGTAGGGAATGGCCAAAAAAATCCAAACGCGGCAAATTTTTCAAGAAGGAAATTTGAAGTTGTAAGTTTAGCTGAATCTTAAAAAAAAATGAAAAGGACATTGATCCACGCAAAACATCAGGAATTATTAGACGCATGCAAATCCAATCTACACAAACGTATCACCTCACACCAGTCAGAATGACCATCAGCAAAACGTCAACAAACAATAGATGTTGAAGAAGTTGTGGAGAATAGCGTAACCTCTCGGTCTAAGTGGGATGTAAACTGGTCACCGCCAATAATAGGAACAGAATGGCAGTGCGTTGAAAGGTAAAAATTGAGTCCCCATATGATCCGGAAGGCCCGCTATTGGGCCTGTCACCTGTGAAAGCCAGAATCAAAAAGACACAGGATGGAACATCGTGTATTGCAGCAGTATTTACAATAGCCAAGACATGGAAGCAACAAAAATGTCCATCATCAGATGAATGGACGAAAAAGTGGTCCATGTACACAATGCAATATTAGACACAGAAAAGAATGAAACAATGCCGTTTGCAGCACCATAGACGAGGCTACAGACAATCACACAACTTGAAGTAAGTCAGAAAGCGAGAGACACATATCCTATGATATCACGTATAGGTCTTATGTAAAAATTGATAGGAATGAACCTATTTCCACAGAGAAGGACACTCACGTGTTCAGAAAACAAGCTTGTGCTTAACCAAACGGAAAGGTGTGAGGAATGTATAACGGAGGATATTGGGTTTAACAGACATATGCTAATACTTATAAAATATATAATCATCAGACATACCGAATACCAAGAGAGGTCTACACAACATTCTGTAATAATCTCTACGGAACAGGATCCAAACATGAAAAGATATATGAATCAATGAAAGACATTCTGTACACCTAGAACAAACACAACATTGCAATCAAATTTGCTCTGAGAAAAATGAAAATTAAACTGAGAATATCAACAACAAATAAGTAGACATAGTTTCTGGGGGTTTGTCCTGGCACATTCCACTCTACTTTACAACCTACAAACAGGACTTCCAGGAAGGCTGTGTTGCCCTAGTAACCAGAGTTGGGAATATAGAAATGCTGCCCCCTTGTGGCCGTTTCCTGCAACAGCAGCTTTAAATGCAGAACTAATGGTCATGTGATATTCACAATTACTACAGGGCTGTAAAGGACACCTGCCCTCAAAAAATGTCCTGGTGCAGGTAATGGCCACAGGAATTCAGGGAACATGGCAAATTTTTCAAGGAAACAATTTGAAGAGGTGAGTTTCTCTGTTTTACTTAAAAAAAAAACGTAGATGAAAGCTCAATATCGGGAATTATTAGACGCATGCAAATCCAACCTACAAGAAGGTATCACCACCCAACACTCAAAATGCCATCAGTAAAAAGTCTACAAACAATAAATTCTGAAGGGGTTTTAGAGAACTGTGTACCCTCTAGTTGCTGGTGGCATGTAAACTGGTAACAGCCAGTAGTGAGAACAGAATGGAGGTGCGTTGAAAGGGAAAAATTTGAACCACCATATGATCTAGTAGGCCCACTGCTGGGCCTAATCCCTGAGAAGACCAGAATCCAAAAGACACAGGCTGGCAATCCTGCACTGCATCAATATTTAGCATTGCCAAGACTTGGAAGTAACCAAAATGTCCATCCACAGATGAATGCACAAAGAAGAAGTGGTCCATCTACACAATGCAATATTCGCCATGGAAAAGGATGAAACACTGCTCTTTGCAGCACCATAGATGAGCCTAGAGATAATCACAGAACATGAGGTAAGTCGGAAAGCAGCCGACAAATAACCTGTGATATCACTCCTAGCTGTTACCTAACAACTGACACGTATGAACATATTTCCACAGAGAAAGACTCTCACAGACTTAGAAAACAAACTATGGTTATCTAAAAGGAAAGGTGGGAGGAATGGACACATTAAGATTAGGGTTACCGTACGTATACAAATACATATTAAACACACGTATCAAAAAGACCGACCATATACCAAGGGAGGTCTACTGAACGCTCTGTAATAATTTACACGGGGGCTTGCCTGGTGGCACCGTGGTTAAGAATCCACCTGCCAATGCAGGGGACACAGGTTCGATCCCTGGTTCGGGAAGGTCCCACATGCAGCAGAGCAACTAAGCCCGTGCACCACAACTAATGAGCCTACGCTCTGGAGCCCATGAGCCATAACTACTGAGCCCATGCACCACAACTACTGAAGCCCACACGCCTAGAGCCCGTGCTCCGCAACAAGAGAAGCCACTGCAGTGAGAAGCCGGTGCACCGCAACGGAGAGTAGCCCCCGCTCACCGCAACTGGAGAAAGCCCACATGCAGCAACGAAGATCCAACTCAGCCAAAAATAAGTAAATAAATAAAATAAATTTATTTAAAAAAATAATAGTAATTTACATGGGAAGAGGATCTGTACATGAGTAGATATATATAATGTTCAATTGAACCTGATTGTGCACACCCAGAACAAACACTATTCTGCTCATTACCCCAATTTAAAAAATTAAAACCACGAACAACAATTAATGAGACATAAAGTTATTGGGGTTTTCCCTGGCACATCCCATTCTAATTTACAACCTAGGAACACAACTTTCAGGAAGGCTCTGCTGCCCTAGTAACCAGACTTGGGAATGGAGAAATGCTGCCGCCTTGTGGCCGTTTCCCACAACAGCAGCTTTAAACACAGGGCTAAGGGTCACTTGAGATTCACAGTAATTGTAGGGCCGTAAATGACACGTGTCCTCAAAAAATGTCCTGGGGTAGGTAATGGCCAAGAAAGTTCACAACACGGAAAATTTTTCAAGAAAACAATTTGAAGAGGTAAGTGTTACTCACTCGGTTGTTTTAAAAAAAGAAGAACATGGATAAAAGCTCAATATCAGGAATTATTGGTTGGATGCAAATCCAAACTACAAAAAGATTTCACCACCCAATATTCAAAATGCCATCCGTAAAAAGTCTACAAACAATGCATGCTGACGGGTTGGGGGAGAAATGCATACCCACTATGCTGTTGGTTGGATGTAAACTGGTAACAGCTAATCATGAGAACAGAACGGAGCTGTGTTTAAAAGGTGAAAATTGAGCTACCATATCATGCGGCCGATCCCCTAATGGGCCTATACCCTAAGAAGACCAGAATGGGAAAGGCACAGACAGGCAAACATGCACTGCAGCAATATTTACAATAGCCAAGCCATGCAAGCAAACAAAATGTCCATCAACAGATAAATGGACAAAGAAGAAGTGGTGTACGTACCGAATGGAATAGTAGCCTCGGGAAAAAAATGAACAATGCCGTTTTCAGGACTACACATGAGCCTAGAAATAATCATAGTACGTTAAGTAAGTCAAAAAGGAATGACAAATATCCTATGATATCATTTATACGTGTTATCCATCCTAAGATTGCTCCCAATGAACATATTTCCACAGAAAAACACACTCACAGACTGATAAAACAAACTAATGGTTAACCAAAATGAAAGGTGGGAGGATGGATAAATTAGGATTATGGGGGTAGCATACATATACTAATGTATGTTAAATGTATATAAACATATAACATATAAACTATATGAATTATATAATCACCAATACATATAAAATATATCATGACAAAACACCTACCAAATACCAAGGGAGGTCTACTCAACATTCTGTAATAACGTACATGGTAACAGGATCCGAAGATGAACAGACATATGTATGAATCACTGACCAGATTCTGTACAGCCAGACAATCACAACACTCTAATCAAATTTCCTCCGATAAGAAATATAAATTAAATTTAAAAAACGAACATAAGTAAGGAGACATAAACTTCTGGGGGCTTGTCCCAGCACATTCCACTCTAATTTACAACCGAGGAACACGACGTCCAGGAAGACTCTGTTGCCCTAGTAACAAGAGTTGAGAACGTAATAATGCTGCCGCCTTGTGGCTGTTTCCCACAACAGCAGCTTTAAACACAGTGCTAATGGTCGCTTAATAGTCACGAGGACTGTGGGGCTGTAAATGATACCTGCCCTCAAAAAATGTCCTGGGGTAGGGAATAGGCAAGAAATTTCAACACATGACAAAGTTTTCAAGAAGTCAATATGAGAGGGAAGTTGTACTCACTCTTTAAAAAAAAAGGAAAAGAAAAAAAAAGACATGCCTATAGCTCAGTATAAGGAATTATTAGCTGCATGCAAATCCCACGTCCACAAAGGTTTCAGCTCACACCAGTCAAATGACCATCAGCAAAAAGTCTACAAACTATAAATGCTGAAGAGGTTTTAGGGAACTGTGTACCTTCTAGCTGCTGATGGGGTGTAAAGTGCTAACAGCACTAATGAAAACTGAATGCAGCTGCTTTAAAAGGTAAAAATTGAGCTACCGTATGATGCGGCAGGGCACCTTCTGGGCCTATAACCTAAGACCACCAGAATCGGAAAGACAGAGGCAGGCAAATGTGCACTGCAGCAATATTGAAAGAGCCAAGACATGGAAGCAAAAAAAAGCTCCATAAACAGATGAATGGACAAAGAAGAAGTGGTATATGTACAGAATGGAATATTAGCCACGAAAAAAAATAAAAGAATGGCATATGCAGCACCACGGATGAGCCTAGAGATAATCACACAACGTGAAGTAAGTCAGATTGCGAAAGACAAATGTTCTACGATATCACTTATGTTATCTGAAAATTCATAAAAATGAACATATTTCCATAGGGAAAGACAATCTCAGATGGAGAAGACAAACTTATGGTTAAGCCAAAGAAAAGGTGTGAGGAATGGACAAATTAGGATATTGGGGTTAACAAACATATACTAATACATATAAAATATATCATCCCCAAAGACCTATGGAATACCAAGAGTGGTCTATTCAACACTCTACAATAACCTACATGGAAAAGGACACAAAGATCAATAGATATATGTATATGTGTACATGAACAAGATTCTGTGCAGCTAGAACAAAAGACATTTTAAAATCCAATTTGCTCTGATAAAAATGAAAACTTAAAGACACAAACAAGAATTAAGGAGGCTAAAACTTATGGGGGTTTGTCCTGACACATTCCACTCTAATCTGCAACCTAAAAGCACAACTTGCAGCAAGGTTCTGTTTCCCTAGCAAGCAGAGTTGGCAACGTAGAAATGCTGCCACCTTAAGGCCGTTTCCTCAAACAGCAGCTTTAAATCCACTGCTAATGGTCACTGATATTCACAAGGACTGCAGGGCTGTAAATGACTCATGCCCTCAAAAACTGTCCTGGGGTAGGGAATGGCCAAAAAAATCCAAACGCGGCAAATTTTTCAAGAAGGAAATTTGAAGTTGTAAGTTTAGCTGAATCTTAAAAAAAAATGAAAAGGACATTGATCCACGCAAAACATCAGGAATTATTAGACGCATGCAAATCCAATCTACACAAACGTATCACCTCACACCAGTCAGAATGACCATCAGCAAAACGTCAACAAACAATAGATGTTGAAGAAGTTGTGGAGAATAGCGTAACCTCTCGGTCTAAGTGGGATGTAAACTGGTCACCGCCAATAATAGGAACAGAATGGCAGTGCGTTGAAAGGTAAAAATTGAGTCCCCATATGATCCGGAAGGCCCGCTATTGGGCCTGTCACCTGTGAAAGCCAGAATCAAAAAGACACAGGATGGAACATCGTGTATTGCAGCAGTATTTACAATAGCCAAGACATGGAAGCAACAAAAATGTCCATCATCAGATGAATGGACGAAAAAGTGGTCCATGTACACAATGCAATATTAGACACAGAAAAGAATGAAACAATGCCGTTTGCAGCACCATAGACGAGGCTACAGACAATCACACAACTTGAAGTAAGTCAGAAAGCGAGAGACACATATCCTATGATATCACGTATAGGTCTTATGTAAAAATTGATAGGAATGAACCTATTTCCACAGAGAAGGACACTCACGTGTTCAGAAAACAAGCTTGTGCTTAACCAAACGGAAAGGTGTGAGGAATGTATAACGGAGGATATTGGGTTTAACAGACATATGCTAATACTTATAAAATATATAATCATCAGACATACCGAATACCAAGAGAGGTCTACACAACATTCTGTAATAATCTCTACGGAACAGGATCCAAACATGAAAAGATATATGAATCAATGAAAGACATTCTGTACACCTAGAACAAACACAACATTGCAATCAAATTTGCTCTGAGAAAAATGAAAATTAAACTGAGAATATCAACAACAAATAAGTAGACATAGTTTCTGGGGGTTTGTCCTGGCACATTCCACTCTACTTTACAACCTACAAACAGGACTTCCAGGAAGGCTGTGTTGCCCTAGTAACCAGAGTTGGGAATATAGAAATGCTGCCCCCTTGTGGCCGTTTCCTGCAACAGCAGCTTTAAATGCAGAACTAATGGTCATGTGATATTCACAATTACTACAGGGCTGTAAAGGACACCTGCCCTCAAAAAATGTCCTGGTGCAGGTAATGGCCACAGGAATTCAGGGAACATGGCAAATTTTTCAAGGAAACAATTTGAAGAGGTGAGTTTCTCTGTTTTACTTAAAAAAAAACGTAGATGAAAGCTCAATATCGGGAATTATTAGACGCATGCAAATCCAACCTACAAGAAGGTATCACCACCCAACACTCAAAATGCCATCAGTAAAAAGTCTACAAACAATAAATTCTGAAGGGGTTTTAGAGAACTGTGTACCCTCTAGTTGCTGGTGGCATGTAAACTGGTAACAGCCAGTAGTGAGAACAGAATGGAGGTGCGTTGAAAGGGAAAAATTTGAACCACCATATGATCTAGTAGGCCCACTGCTGGGCCTAATCCCTGAGAAGACCAGAATCCAAAAGACACAGGCTGGCAATCCTGCACTGCATCAATATTTAGCATTGCCAAGACTTGGAAGTAACCAAAATGTCCATCCACAGATGAATGCACAAAGAAGAAGTGGTCCATCTACACAATGCAATATTCGCCATGGAAAAGGATGAAACACTGCTCTTTGCAGCACCATAGATGAGCCTAGAGATAATCACAGAACATGAGGTAAGTCGGAAAGCAGCCGACAAATAACCTGTGATATCACTCCTAGCTGTTACCTAACAACTGACACGTATGAACATATTTCCACAGAGAAAGACTCTCACAGACTTAGAAAACAAACTATGGTTATCTAAAAGGAAAGGTGGGAGGAATGGACACATTAAGATTAGGGTTACCGTACGTATACAAATACATATTAAACACACGTATCAAAAAGACCGACCATATACCAAGGGAGGTCTACTGAACGCTCTGTAATAATTTACACGGGGGCTTGCCTGGTGGCACCGTGGTTAAGAATCCACCTGCCAATGCAGGGGACACAGGTTCGATCCCTGGTTCGGGAAGGTCCCACATGCAGCAGAGCAACTAAGCCCGTGCACCACAACTAATGAGCCTACGCTCTGGAGCCCATGAGCCATAACTACTGAGCCCATGCACCACAACTACTGAAGCCCACACGCCTAGAGCCCGTGCTCCGCAACAAGAGAAGCCACTGCAGTGAGAAGCCGGTGCACCGCAACGGAGAGTAGCCCCCGCTCACCGCAACTGGAGAAAGCCCACATGCAGCAACGAAGATCCAACTCAGCCAAAAATAAGTAAATAAATAAAATAAATTTATTTAAAAAAATAATAGTAATTTACATGGGAAGAGGATCTGTACATGAGTAGATATATATAATGTTCAATTGAACCTGATTGTGCACACCCAGAACAAACACTATTCTGCTCATTACCCCAATTTAAAAAATTAAAACCACGAACAACAATTAATGAGACATAAAGTTATTGGGGTTTTCCCTGGCACATCCCATTCTAATTTACAACCTAGGAACACAACTTTCAGGAAGGCTCTGCTGCCCTAGTAACCAGACTTGGGAATGGAGAAATGCTGCCGCCTTGTGGCCGTTTCCCACAACAGCAGCTTTAAACACAGGGCTAAGGGTCACTTGAGATTCACAGTAATTGTAGGGCCGTAAATGACACGTGTCCTCAAAAAATGTCCTGGGGTAGGTAATGGCCAAGAAAGTTCACAACACGGAAAATTTTTCAAGAAAACAATTTGAAGAGGTAAGTGTTACTCACTCGGTTGTTTTAAAAAAAGAAGAACATGGATAAAAGCTCAATATCAGGAATTATTGGTTGGATGCAAATCCAAACTACAAAAAGATTTCACCACCCAATATTCAAAATGCCATCCGTAAAAAGTCTACAAACAATGCATGCTGACAGGTTGGGGGAGAAATGCATACCCACTATGCTGTTGGTTGGATGTAAACTGGTAACAGCTAATCATGAGAACAGAACGGAGCTGCGTTTAAAAGGTAAAAATTGAGCTACCATATCATGCGGCCGATCCCCTAATGGGCCTATACCCTAAGAAGACCAGAATGGGAAAGGCACAGACAGGCAAACATGCACTGCAGCAATATTTACAATAGCCAAGCCATGCAAGCAAACAAAATGTCCATCAACAGATAAATGGACAAAGAAGAAGTGGTGTACGTACCGAATGGAATAGTAGCCTCGGGAAAAAAATGAACAATGCCGTTTTCAGGACTACACATGAGCCTAGAAATAATCATAGTACGTTAAGTAAGTCAAAAAGGAATGACAAATATCCTATGATATCATTTATACGTGTTATCCATCCTAAGATTGCTCCCAATGAACATATTTCCACAGAAAAACACACTCACAGACTGATAAAACAAACTAATGGTTAACCAAAATGAAAGGTGGGAGGATGGATAAATTAGGATTATGGGGGTAGCATACATATACTAATGTATGTTAAATGTATATAAACATATAACATATAAACTATATGAATTATATAATCACCAATACATATAAAATATATCATGACAAAACACCTACCAAATACCAAGGGAGGTCTACTCAACATTCTGTAATAACGTACATGGTAACAGGATCCGAAGATGAACAGACATATGTATGAATCATTGACCAGATTCTGTACAGCCAGACAATCACAACACTCTAATCAAATTTCCTCCGATAAGAAATATAAATTAAATTTAAAAAACGAACATAAGTAAGGAGACATAAACTTCTGGGGGCTTGTCCCAGCACATTCCACTCTAATTTACAACCGAGGAACACGACGTCCAGGAAGACTCTGTTGCCCTAGTAACAAGAGTTGAGAACGTAATAATGCTGCCGCCTTGTGGCTGTTTCCCACAACAGCAGCTTTAAACACAGTGCTAATGGTCGCTTAATAGTCACGAGGACTGCGGGGCTGTAAATGATACCTGCCCTCAAAAAATGTCCTGGGGTAGGGAATAGGCAAGAAATTTCAACACATGACAAAGTTTTCAAGAAGTCAATATGAGAGGGAAGTTGTACTCACTCTTTAAAAAAAAAGGAAAAGAAAAAAAAAGACATGCCTATAGCTCAGTATAAGGAATTATTAGCTGCATGCAAATCCCACGTCCACAAAGGTTTCAGCTCACACCAGTCAAATGACCATCAGCAAAAAGTCTACAAACTATAAATGCTGAAGAGGTTTTAGGGAACTGTGTACCTTCTAGCTGCTGATGGGGTGTAAAGTGCTAACAGCACTAATGAAAACTGAATGCAGCTGCTTTAAAAGGTAAAAATTGAGCTACCGTATGATGCGGCAGGGCACCTTCTGGGCCTATAACCTAAGACCACCAGAATCGGAAAGACAGAGGCAGGCAAATGTGCACTGCAGCAATATTGAAAGAGCCAAGACATGGAAGCAAAAAAAAGCTCCATAAACAGATGAATGGACAAAGAAGAAGTGGTATATGTACAGAATGGAATATTAGCCACGAAAAAAAATAAAAGAATGGCATATGCAGCACCACGGATGAGCCTAGAGATAATCACACAACGTGAAGTAAGTCAGATTGCGAAAGACAAATGTTCTACGATATCACTTATGTTATCTGAAAATTCATAAAAATGAACATATTTCCATAGGGAAAGACAATCTCAGATGGAGAAGACAAACTTATGGTTAAGCCAAAGAAAAGGTGTGAGGAATGGACAAATTAGGATATTGGGGTTAACAAACATATACTAATACATATAAAATATATCATCCCCAAAGACCTATGGAATACCAAGAGTGGTCTATTCAACACTCTACAATAACCTACATGGAAAAGGACACAAAGATCAATAGATATATGTATATGTGTACATGAACAAGATTCTGTGCAGCTAGAACAAAAGACATTTTAAAATCCAATTTGCTCTGATAAAAATGAAAACTTAAAGACACAAACAAGAATTAAGGAGGCTAAAACTTATGGGGGTTTGTCCTGACACATTCCACTCTAATCTGCAACCTAAAAGCACAACTTGCAGCAAGGTTCTGTTTCCCTAGCAAGCAGAGTTGGCAACGTAGAAATGCTGCCACCTTAAGGCCGTTTCCTCAAACAGCAGCTTTAAATCCACTGCTAATGGTCACTAATATTCACAAGGACTGCAGGGCTGTAAATGACTCATGCCCTCAAAAACTGTCCTGGGGTAGGGAATGGCCAAAAAAATCCAAACGCGGCAAATTTTTCAAGAAGGAAATTTGAAGTTGTAAGTTTAGCTGAATCTTAAAAAAAAATGAAAAGGACATTGATCCACGCAAAACATCAGGAATTATTAGACGCATGCAAATCCAATCTACACAAACGTATCACCTCACACCAGTCAGAATGACCATCAGCAAAACGTCAACAAACAATAGATGTTGAAGAAGTTGTGGAGAATAGCGTAACCTCTCGGTCTAAGTGGGATGTAAACTGGTCACCGCCAATAATAGGAACAGAATGGCAGTGCGTTGAAAGGTAAAAATTGAGTCCCCATATGATCCGGAAGGCCCGCTATTGGGCCTGTCACCTGTGAAAGCCAGAATCAAAAAGACACAGGATGGAACATCGTGTATTGCAGCAGTATTTACAATAGCCAAGACATGGAAGCAACAAAAATGTCCATCATCAGATGAATGGACGAAAAAGTGGTCCATGTACACAATGCAATATTAGACACAGAAAAGAATGAAACAATGCCGTTTGCAGCACCATAGACGAGGCTACAGACAATCACACACCTTGAAGTAAGTCAGAAAGCGAGAGACACATATCCTATGATATCACGTATAGGTCTTATGTAAAAATTGATAGGAATGAACCTATTTCCACAGAGAAGGACACTCACGTGTTCAGAAAACAAGCTTGTGCTTAACCAAACGGAAAGGTGTGAGGAATGTATAACGGAGGATATTGGGTTTAACAGACATATGCTAATACTTATAAAATATATAATCATCAGACATACCGAATACCAAGAGAGGTCTACACAACATTCTGTAATAATCTCTACGGAACAGGATCCAAACATGAAAAGATATATGAATCAATGAAAGACATTCTGTACACCTAGAACAAACACAACATTGCAATCAAATTTGCTCTGAGAAAAATGAAAATTAAACTGAGAATATCAACAACAAATAAGTAGACATAGTTTCTGGGGGTTTGTCCTGGCACATTCCACTCTACTTTACAACCTACAAACAGGACTTCCAGGAAGGCTGTGTTGCCCTAGTAACCAGAGTTGGGAATATAGAAATGCTGCCCCCTTGTGGCCGTTTCCTGCAACAGCAGCTTTAAATGCAGAACTAATGGTCATGTGATATTCACAATTACTACAGGGCTGTAAAGGACACCTGCCCTCAAAAAATGTCCTGGTGCAGGTAATGGCCACAGGAATTCAGGGAACATGGCAAATTTTTCAAGGAAACAATTTGAAGAGGTGAGTTTCTCTGTTTTACTTAAAAAAAAAACGTAGATGAAAGCTCAATATCGGGAATTATTAGACGCATGCAAATCCAACCTACAAGAAGGTATCACCACCCAACACTCAAAATGCCATCAGTAAAAAGTCTACAAACAATAAATTCTGAAGGGGTTTTAGAGAACTGTGTACCCTCTAGTTGCTGGTGGCATGTAAACTGGTAACAGCCAGTAGTGAGAACAGAATGGAGGTGCGTTGAAAGGGAAAAATTTGAACCACCATATGATCTAGTAGGCCCACTGCTGGGCCTAATCCCTGAGAAGACCAGAATCCAAAAGACACAGGCTGGCAATCCTGCACTGCATCAATATTTAGCATTGCCAAGACTTGGAAGTAACCAAAATGTCCATCCACAGATGAATGCACAAAGAAGAAGTGGTCCATCTACACAATGCAATATTCGCCATGGAAAAGGATGAAACACTGCTCTTTGCAGCACCATAGATGAGCCTAGAGATAATCACAGAACATGAGGTAAGTCGGAAAGCAGCCGACAAATAACCTGTGATACCACTCCTAGCTGTTACCTAACAACTGACACGTATGAACATATTTCCACAGAGAAAGACTCTCACAGACTTAGAAAACAAACTATGGTTATCTAAAAGGAAAGGTGGGAGGAATGGATACATTAAGATTAGGGTTACCGTACGTATACAAATACATATTAAACACACGTATCAAAAAGACCGACCATATACCAAGGGAGGTCTACTGAACGCTCTGTAATAATTTACACGGGGGCTTGCCTGGTGGCACCGTGGTTAAGAATCCACCTGCCAATGCAGGGGACACAGGTTCGATCCCTGGTTCGGGAAGGTCCCACATGCAGCAGAGCAACTAAGCCCGTGCACCACAACTAATGAGCCTACGCTCTGGAGCCCATGAGCCATAACTACTGAGCCCATGCACCACAACTACTGAAGCCCACACGCCTAGAGCCCGTGCTCCGCAACAAGAGAAGCCACTGCAGTGAGAAGCCGGTGCACCGCAACGGAGAGTAGCCCCCGCTCACCGCAACTGGAGAAAGCCCACATGCAGCAACGAAGATCCAACTCAGCCAAAAATAAGTAAATAAATAAAATAAATTTATTTAAAAAAATAATAGTAATTTACATGGGAAGAGGATCTGTACATGAGTAGATATATATAATGTTCAATTGAACCTGATTGTGCACACCCAGAACAAACACTATTCTGCTCATTACCCCAATTTAAAAAATTAAAACCACGAACAACAATTAATGAGACATAAAGTTATTGGGGTTTTCCCTGGCACATCCCATTCTAATTTACAACCTAGGAACACAACTTTCAGGAAGGCTCTGCTGCCCTAGTAACCAGACTTGGGAATGGAGAAATGCTGCCGCCTTGTGGCCGTTTCCCACAACAGCAGCTTTAAACACAGGGCTAAGGGTCACTTGAGATTCACAGTAATTGTAGGGCCGTAAATGACACGTGTCCTCAAAAAATGTCCTGGGGTAGGTAATGGCCAAGAAAGTTCACAACACGGAAAATTTTTCAAGAAAACAATTTGAAGAGGTAAGTGTTACTCACTCGGTTGTTTTAAAAAAAGAAGAACATGGATAAAAGCTCAATATCAGGAATTATTGGTTGGATGCAAATCCAAACTACAGAAAGATTTCACCACCCAATATTCAAAATGCCATCCGTAAAAAGTCTACAAACAATGCATGCTGACGGGTTGGGGGAGAAATGCATACCCACTATGCTGTTGGTTGGATGTAAACTGGTAACAGCTAATCATGAGAACAGAACGGAGCTGCGTTTAAAAGGTGAAAATTGAGCTACCATATCATGCGGCCGATCCCCTAATGGGCCTATACCCTAAGAAGACCAGAATGGGAAAGGCACAGACAGGCAAACATGCACTGCAGCAATATTTACAATAGCCAAGCCATGCAAGCAAACAAAATGTCCATCAACAGATAAATGGACAAAGAAGAAGTGGTGTACGTACCGAATGGAATAGTAGCCTCGGGAAAAAAATGAACAATGCCGTTTTCAGGACTACACATGAGCCTAGAAATAATCATAGTACGTTAAGTAAGTCAAAAAGGAATGACAAATATCCTATGATATCATTTATACGTGTTATCCATCCTAAGATTGCTCCCAATGAACATATTTCCACAGAAAAACACACTCACAGACTTATAAAACAAACTAATGGTTAACCAAAATGAAAGGTGGGAGGATGGATAAATTAGGGTTATGGGGGTAGCATACATATACTAATGTATGTTAAATGTATATAAACATATAACATATAAACTATATGAATTATATAATCACCAATACATATAAAATATATCATGACAAAACACCTACCAAATACCAAGGGAGGTCTACTCAACATTCTGTAATAACGTACATGGTAACAGGATCCGAAGATGAACAGACATATGTATGAATCATTGACCAGATTCTGTACAGCCAGACAATCACAACACTCTAATCAAATTTCCTCCGATAAGAAAGATAAATTAAATTTAAAAAACGAACATAAGTAAGGAGACATAAACTTCTGGGGGCTTGTCCCAGCACATTCCACTCTAATTTACAACCGAGGAACACGACGTCCAGGAAGACTCTGTTGCCCTAGTAACAAGAGTTGAGAACGTAATAATGCTGCCGCCTTGTGGCTGTTTCCCACAACAGCAGCTTTAAACACAGTGCTAATGGTCGCTTAATAGTCACGAGGACTGCGGGGCTGTAAATGATACCTGCCCTCAAAAAATGTCCTGGGGTAGGGAATAGGCAAGAAATTTCAACACATGACAAAGTTTTCAAGAAGTCAATATGAGAGGGAAGTTGTACTCACTCTTTAAAAAAAAAGGAAAAGAAAAAAAAAGACATGCCTATAGCTCAGTATAAGGAATTATTAGCTGCATGCAAATCCCACGTCCACAAAGGTTTCAGCTCACACCAGTCAAATGACCATCAGCAAAAAGTCTACAAACTATAAATGCTGAAGAGGTTTTAGGGAACTGTGTACCTTCTAGCTGCTGATGGGGTGTAAAGTGCTAACAGCACTAATGAAAACTGAATGCAGCTGCTTTAAAAGGTAAAAATTGAGCTACCGTATGATGCGGCAGGGCACCTTCTGGGCCTATAACCTAAGACCACCAGAATCGGAAAGACAGAGGCAGGCAAATGTGCACTGCAGCAATATTGAAAGAGCCAAGACATGGAAGCAAAAAAAAGCTCCATAAACAGATGAATGGACAAAGAAGAAGTGGTATATGTACAGAATGGAATATTAGCCACGAAAAAAAATAAAAGAATGGCATATGCAGCACCACGGATGAGCCTAGAGATAATCACACAACGTGAAGTAAGTCAGATTGCGAAAGACAAATGTTCTACGATATCACTTATGTTATCTGAAAATTCATAAAAATGAACATATTTCCATAGGGAAAGACGATCTCAGATGGAGAAGACAAACTTATGGTTAAGCCAAAGAAAAGGTGTGAGGAATGGACAAATTAGGATATTGGGGTTAACAAACATATACTAATACATATAAAATATATCATCCCCAAAGACCTATGGAATACCAAGAGTGGTCTATTCAACACTCTACAATAACCTACATGGAAAAGGACACAAAGATCAATAGATATATGTATATGTGTACATGAACAAGATTCTGTGCAGCTAGAACAAAAGACATTTTAAAATCCAATTTGCTCTGATAAAAATGAAAACTTAAAGACACAAACAAGAATTAAGGAGGCTAAAACTTATGGGGGTTTGTCCTGACACATTCCACTCTAATCTGCAACCTAAAAGCACAACTTGCAGCAAGGTTCTGTTTCCCTAGCAAGCAGAGTTGGCAACGTAGAAATGCTGCCACCTTAAGGCCGTTTCCTCAAACAGCAGCTTTAAATCCACTGCTAATGGTCACTAATATTCACAAGGACTGCAGGGCTGTAAATGACTCATGCCCTCAAAAACTGTCCTGGGGTAGGGAATGGCCAAAAAAATCCAAATGCGGCAAATTTTTCAAGAAGGAAATTTGAAGTTGTAAGTTTAGCTGAATCTTAAAAAAAAATGAAAAGGACATTGATCCACGCAAAACATCAGGAATTATTAGACGCATGCAAATCCAATCTACACAAACGTATCACCTCACACCAGTCAGAATGACCATCAGCAAAACGTCAACAAACAATAGATGTTGAAGAAGTTGTGGAGAATAGCGTAACCTCTCGGTCTAAGTGGGATGTAAACTGGTCACCGCCAATAATAGGAACAGAATGGCAGTGCGTTGAAAGGTAAAAATTGAGTCCCCATATGATCCGGAAGGCCCACTATTGGGCCTGTCACCTGTGAAAGCCAGAATCAAAAAGACACAGGATGGAACATCGTGTATTGCAGCAGTATTTACAATAGCCAAGACATGGAAGCAACAAAAATGTCCATCATCAGATGAATGGACGAAAAAGTGGTCCATGTACACAATGCAATATTAGACACAGAAAAGAATGAAACAATGCCGTTTGCAGCACCATAGACGAGGCTACAGACAATCACACAACTTGAAGTAAGTCAGAAAGCGAGAGACACATATCCTATGATATCACGTATAGGTCTTATGTAAAAATTGATAGGAATGAACCTATTTCCACAGAGAAGGACACTCACGTGTTCAGAAAACAAGCTTGTGCTTAACCAAACGGAAAGGTGTGAGGAATGTATAACGGAGGATATTGGGTTTAACAGACATATGCTAATACTTATAAAATATATAATCATCAGACATACCGAATACCAAGAGAGGTCTACACAACATTCTGTAATAATCTCTACGGAACAGGATCCAAACATGAAAAGATATATGAATCAATGAAAGACATTCTGTACACCTAGAACAAACACAACATTGCAATCAAATTTGCTCTGAGAAAAATGAAAATTAAACTGAGAATATCAACAACAAATAAGTAGACATAGTTTCTGGGGGTTTGTCCTGGCACATTCCACTCTACTTTACAACCTACAAACAGGACTTCCAGGAAGGCTGTGTTGCCCTAGTAACCAGAGTTGGGAATATAGAAATGCTGCCCCCTTGTGGCCGTTTCCTGCAACAGCAGCTTTAAATGCAGAACTAATGGTCATGTGATATTCACAATTACTACAGGGCTGTAAAGGACACCTGCCCTCAAAAAATGTCCTGGTGCAGGTAATGGCCACAGGAATTCAGGGAACATGGCAAATTTTTCAAGGAAACAATTTGAAGAGGTGAGTTTCTCTGTTTTACTTAAAAAAAAAACGTAGATGAAAGCTCAATATCGGGAATTATTAGACGCATGCAAATCCAACCTACAAGAAGGTATCACCACCCAACACTCAAAATGCCATCAGTAAAAAGTCTACAAACAATAAATTCTGAAGGGGTTTTAGAGAACTGTGTACCCTCTAGTTGCTGGTGGCATGTAAACTGGTAACAGCCAGTAGTGAGAACAGAATGGAGGTGCGTTGAAAGGGAAAAATTTGAACCACCATATGATCTAGTAGGCCCACTGCTGGGCCTAATCCCTGAGAAGACCAGAATCCAAAAGACACAGGCTGGCAATCCTGCACTGCATCAATATATAGCATTGCCAAGACTTGGAAGTAACCAAAATGTCCATCCACAGATGAATGCACAAAGAAGAAGTGGTCCATGTACACAATGCAATATTCGCCATGGAAAAGGATGAAACACTGCTCTTTGCAGCACCATAGATGAGCCTAGAGATAATCACAGAACATGAGGTAAGTCGGAAAGCAGCCGACAAATAACCTGTGATACCACTCCTAGCTGTTACCTAACAACTGACACGTATGAACATATTTCCACAGAGAAAGACTCTCACAGACTTAGAAAACAAACTATGGTTATCTAAAAGGAAAGGTGGGAGGAATGGATACATTAAGATTAGGGTTACCGTACGTATACAAATACATATTAAACACACGTATCAAAAAGACCGACCATATACCAAGGGAGGTCTACTGAACGCTCTGTAATAATTTACACGGGGGCTTGCCTGGTGGCACCGTGGTTAAGAATCCACCTGCCAATGCAGGGGACACAGGTTCGATCCCTGGTTCAGGAAGGTCCCACATGCAGCAGAGCAACTAAGCCCGTGCACCACAACTAATGAGCCTACGCTCTGGAGCCCATGAGCCATAACTACTGAGCCCATGCACCACAACTACTGAAGCCCACATGCCTAGAGCCCGTGCTCCGCAACAAGAGAAGCCACTGCAGTGAGAAGCCGGTGCACCGCAACGGAGAGTAGCCCCCGCTCACCACAACTGGAGAAAGCCCACATGCAGCAACGAAGATCCAACTCAGCCAAAAATAAATAAATAAATAAAATAAATTTATTTAAAAAAATAATAGTAATTTACATGGGAAGAGGATCTGTACATGAGTAGATATATATAATGTTCAATTGAACCTGATTGTGCACACCCAGAACAAACACTATTCTGCTCATTACCCCAATTTAAAAAATTAAAACCACGAACAACAATTAATGAGACATAAAGTTATTGGGGTTTTCCCTGGCACATCCCATTCTAATTTACAACCTAGGAACACAACTTTCAGGAAGGCTCTGCTGCCCTAGTAACCAGACTTGGGAATGGAGAAATGCTGCCGCCTTGTGGCCGTTTCCCACAACAGCAGCTTTAAACACAGGGCTAAGGGTCACTTGAGATTCACAGTAATTGTAGGGCCGTAAATGACACGTGTCCTCAAAAAATGTCCTGGGGTAGGTAATGGCCAAGAAAGTTCACAACACGGAAAATTTTTCAAGAAAACAATTTGAAGAGGTAAGTGTTACTCACTCGGTTGTTTTAAAAAAAGAAGAACATGGATAAAAGCTCAATATCAGGAATTATTGGTTGGATGCAAATCCAAACTACAAAAAGATTTCACCACCCAATATTCAAAATGCCATCCGTAAAAAGTCTACAAACAATGCATGCTGACGGGTTGGGGGAGAAATGCATACCCACTATGCTGTTGGTTGGATGTAAACTGGTAACAGCTAATCATGAGAACAGAACGGAGCTGCGTTTAAAAGGTAAAAATTGAGCTACCATATCATGCGGCCGATCCCCTAATGGGCCTATACCCTAAGAAGACCAGAATGGGAAAGGCACAGACAGGCAAACATGCACTGCAGCAATATTTACAATAGCCAAGCCATGCAAGCAAACAAAATGTCCATCAACAGATAAATGGACAAAGAAGAAGTGGTGTACGTACCGAATGGAATAGTAGCCTCGGGAAAAAAATGAACAATGCCGTTTTCAGGACTACACATGAGCCTAGAAATAATCATAGTACGTTAAGTAAGTCAAAAAGGAATGACAAATATCCTATGATATCATTTATACGTGTTATCCATCCTAAGATTGCTCCCAATGAACATATTTCCACAGAAAAACACACTCACAGACTGATAAAACAAACTAATGGTTAACCAAAATGAAAGGTGGGAGGATGGATAAATTAGGATTATGGGGGTAGCATACATATACTAATGTATGTTAAATGTATATAAACATATAACATATAAACTATATGAATTATATAATCACCAATACATATAAAATATATCATGACAAAACACCTACCAAATACCAAGGGAGGTCTACTCAACATTCTGTAATAACGTACATGGTAACAGGATCCGAAGATGAACAGACATATGTATGAATCATTGACCAGATTCTGTACAGCCAGACAATCACAACACTCTAATCAAATTTCCTCCGATAAGAAAGATAAATTAAATTTAAAAAACGAACATAAGTAAGGAGACATAAACTTCTGGGGGCTTGTCCCAGCACATTCCACTCTAATTTACAACCGAGGAACACGACGTCCAGGAAGACTCTGTTGCCCTAGTAACAAGAGTTGAGAACGTAATAATGCTGCCGCCTTGTGGCTGTTTCCCACAACAGCAGCTTTAAACACAGTGCTAATGGTCGCTTAATAGTCACGAGGACTGCGGGGCTGTAAATGATACCTGCCCTCAAAAAATGTCCTGGGGTAGGGAATAGGCAAGAAATTTCAACACATGACAAAGTTTTCAAGAAGTCAATATGAGAGGGAAGTTGTACTCACTCTTTAAAAAAAAAGGAAAAGAAAAAAAAAGACATGCCTATAGCTCAGTATAAGGAATTATTAGCTGCATGCAAATCCCACGTCCACAAAGGTTTCAGCTCACACCAGTCAAATGACCATCAGCAAAAAGTCTACAAACTATAAATGCTGAAGAGGTTTTAGGGAACTGTGTACCTTCTAGCTGCTGATGGGGTGTAAAGTGCTAACAGCACTAATGAAAACTGAATGCAGCTGCTTTAAAAGGTAAAAATTGAGCTACCGTATGATGCGGCAGGGCACCTTCTGGGCCTATAACCTAAGACCACCAGAATCGGAAAGACAGAGGCAGGCAAATGTGCACTGCAGCAATATTGAAAGAGCCAAGACATGGAAGCAAAAAAAAGCTCCATAAACAGATGAATGGACAAAGAAGAAGTGGTATATGTACAGAATGGAATATTAGCCACGAAAAAAAATAAAAGAATGGCATATGCAGCACCACGGATGAGCCTAGAGATAATCACACAACGTGAAGTAAGTCAGATTGCGAAAGACAAATGTTCTACGATATCACTTATGTTATCTGAAAATTCATAAAAATGAACATATTTCCATAGGGAAAGACAATCTCAGATGGAGAAGACAAACTTATGGTTAAGCCAAAGAAAAGGTGTGAGGAATGGACAAATTAGGATATTGGGGTTAACAAACATATACTAATACATATAAAATATATCATCCCCAAAGACCTATGGAATACCAAGAGTGGTCTATTCAACACTCTACAATAACCTACATGGAAAAGGACACAAAGATCAATAGATATATGTATATGTGTACATGAACAAGATTCTGTGCAGCTAGAACAAAAGACATTTTAAAATCCAATTTGCTCTGATAAAAATGAAAACTTAAAGACACAAACAAGAATTAAGGAGGCTAAAACTTATGGGGGTTTGTCCTGACACATTCCACTCTAATCTGCAACCTAAAAGCACAACTTGCAGCAAGGTTCTGTTTCCCTAGCAAGCAGAGTTGGCAACGTAGAAATGCTGCCACCTTAAGGCCGTTTCCTCAAACAGCAGCTTTAAATCCACTGCTAATGGTCACTGATATTCACAAGGACTGCAGGGCTGTAAATGACTCATGCCCTCAAAAACTGTCCTGGGGTAGGGAATGGCCAAAAAAATCCAAACGTGGCAAATTTTCCAAGAAGGAAATTTGAAATTGTAAGTTTAGCTGAATCTTAAAAAAAAAATGAAAAGGACATTGATACACGCAAAACATCATGAATTATTAGACGCATGCAAATCCAATCTACACAAACGTATCACCTCACACCAGTCAGAATGACCATCAGCAAAACGTCAACAAACAATAGATGTTGAAGAAGTTGTGGAGAATAGCGTAACCTCTCGGTCTAAGTGGGATGTAAACTGGTCACCGCCAATAATAGGAACAGAATGGCAGTGCGTTGAAAGGTAAAAATTGAGTCCCCGTATGATCCGGAAGGCCCGCTATTGGGCCTGTCACCTGTGAAAGCCAGAATCAAAAAGACACAGGATGGAACATCGTGTATTACAGCAGTATTTACAATAGCCAAGACATGGAAGCAACAAAAATGTCCATCATCAGATGAATGGACGAAAAAGTGGTCCATGTACACAATGCAATATTAGACACAGAAAAGAATGAAACAATGCCGTTTGCAGCACCATAGACGAGGCTACAGACAATCACACAACTTGAAGTAAGTCAGAAAGCGAGAGACACATATCCTATGATATCACGTATAGGTCTTATGTAAAAATTGATAGGAATGAACCTATTTCCACAGAGAAGGACACTCACGTGTTCAGAAAACAAGCTTGTGCTTAACCAAACGGAAAGGTGTGAGGAATGTATAACGGAGGATATTGGGTTTAACAGACATATGCTAATACTTATAAAATATATAATCATCAGACATACCGAATACCAAGAGAGGTCTACACAACATTCTGTAATAATCTCTACGGAACAGGATCCAAACATGAAAAGATATATGAATCAATGAAAGACATTCTGTACACCTAGAACAAACACAACATTGCAATCAAATTTGCTCTGAGAAAAATGAAAATTAAACTGAGAATATCAACAACAAATAAGTAGACATAGTTTCTGGGGGTTTGTCCTGGCACATTCCACTCTACTTTACAACCTACAAACAGGACTTCCAGGAAGGCTGTGTTGCCCTAGTAACCAGAGTTGGGAATATAGAAATGCTGCCCCCTTGTGGCCGTTTCCTGCAACAGCAGCTTTAAATGCAGAACTAATGGTCATGTGATATTCACAATTACTACAGGGCTGTAAAGGACACCTGCCCTCAAAAAATGTCCTGGTGCAGGTAATGGCCACAGGAATTCAGGGAACATGGCAAATTTTTCAAGGAAACAATTTGAAGAGGTGAGTTTCTCTGTTTTACTTAAAAAAAAAACGTAGATGAAAGCTCAATATCGGGAATTATTAGACGCATGCAAATCCAACCTACAAGAAGGTATCACCACCCAACACTCAAAATGCCATCAGTAAAAAGTCTACAAACAATAAATTCTGAAGGGGTTTTAGAGAACTGTGTACCCTCTAGTTGCTGGTGGCATGTAAACTGGTAACAGCCAGTAGTGAGAACAGAATGGAGGTGCGTTGAAAGGGAAAAATTTGAACCACCATATGATCTAGTAGGCCCACTGCTGGGCCTAATCCCTGAGAAGACCAGAATCCAAAAGACACAGGCTGGCAATCCTGCACTGCATCAATATTTAGCATTGCCAAGACTTGGAAGTAACCAAAATGTCCATCCACAGATGAATGCACAAAGAAGAAGTGGTCCATCTACACAATGCAATATTCGCCATGGAAAAGGATGAAACACTGCTCTTTGCAGCACCATAGATGAGCCTAGAGATAATCACAGAACATGAGGTAAGTCGGAAAGCAGCCGACAAATAACCTGTGATATCACTCCTAGCTGTTACCTAACAACTGACACGTATGAACATATTTCCACAGAGAAAGACTCTCACAGACTTAGAAAACAAACTATGGTTATCTAAAAGGAAAGGTGGGAGGAATGGACACATTAAGATTAGGGTTACCGTACGTATACAAATACATATTAAACACACGTATCAAAAAGACCGACCATATACCAAGGGAGGTCTACTGAACGCTCTGTAATAATTTACACGGGGGCTTGCCTGGTGGCACCGTGGTTAAGAATCCACCTGCCAATGCAGGGGACACAGGTTCGATCCCTGGTTCGGGAAGGTCCCACATGCAGCAGAGCAACTAAGCCCGTGCACCACAACTAATGAGCCTACGCTCTGGAGCCCATGAGCCATAACTACTGAGCCCATGCACCACAACTACTGAAGCCCACACGCCTAGAGCCCGTGCTCCGCAACAAGAGAAGCCACTGCAGTGAGAAGCCGGTGCACCGCAACGGAGAGTAGCCCCCGCTCACCGCAACTGGAGAAAGCCCACATGCAGCAACGAAGATCCAACTCAGCCAAAAATAAATAAATAAATAAAATAAATTTATTTAAAAAAATAATAGTAATTTACATGGGAAGAGGATCTGTACATGAGTAGATATATATAATGTTCAATTGAACCTGATTGTGCACACCCAGAACAAACACTATTCTGCTCATTACCCCAATTTAAAAAATTAAAACCACGAACAACAATTAATGAGACATAAAGTTATTGGGGTTTTCCCTGGCACATCCCATTCTAATTTACAACCTAGGAACACAACTTTCAGGAAGGCTCTGCTGCCCTAGTAACCAGACTTGGGAATGGAGAAATGCTGCCGCCTTGTGGCCGTTTCCCACAACAGCAGCTTTAAACACAGGGCTAAGGGTCACTTGAGATTCACAGTAATTGTAGGGCCGTAAATGACACGTGTCCTCAAAAAATGTCCTGGGGTAGGTAATGGCCAAGAAAGTTCACAACACGGAAAATTTTTCAAGAAAACAATTTGAAGAGGTAAGTGTTACTCACTCGGTTGTTTTAAAAAAAGAAGAACATGGATAAAAGCTCAATATCAGGAATTATTGGTTGGATGCAAATCCAAACTACAAAAAGATTTCACCACCCAATATTCAAAATGCCATCCGTAAAAAGTCTACAAACAATGCATGCTGACGGGTTGGGGGAGAAATGCATACCCACTATGCTGTTGGTTGGATGTAAACTGGTAACAGCTAATCATGAGAACAGAACGGAGCTGCGTTTAAAAGGTAAAAATTGAGCTACCATATCATGCGGCCGATCCCCTAATGGGCCTATACCCTAAGAAGACCAGAATGGGAAAGGCACAGACAGGCAAACATGCACTGCAGCAATATTTACAATAGCCAAGCCATGCAAGCAAACAAAATGTCCATCAACAGATAAATGGACAAAGAAGAAGTGGTGTACGTACCGAATGGAATAGTAGCCTCGGGAAAAAAATGAACAATGCCGTTTTCAGGACTACACATGAGCCTAGAAATAATCATAGTACGTTAAGTAAGTCAAAAAGGAATGACAAATATCCTATGATATCATTTATACGTGTTATCCATCCTAAGATTGCTCCCAATGAACATATTTCCACAGAAAAACACACTCACAGACTGATAAAACAAACTAATGGTTAACCAAAATGAAAGGTGGGAGGATGGATAAATTAGGATTATGGGGGTAGCATACATATACTAATGTATGTTAAATGTATATAAACATATAACATATAAACTATATGAATTATATAATCACCAATACATATAAAATATATCATGACAAAACACCTACCAAATACCAAGGGAGGTCTACTCAACATTCTGTAATAACGTACATGGTAACAGGATCCGAAGATGAACAGACATATGTATGAATCATTGACCAGATTCTGTACAGCCAGACAATCACAACACTCTAATCAAATTTCCTCCGATAAGAAATATAAATTAAATTTAAAAAACGAACATAAGTAAGGAGACATAAACTTCTGGGGGCTTGTCCCAGCACATTCCACTCTAATTTACAACCGAGGAACACGACGTCCAGGAAGACTCTGTTGCCCTAGTAACAAGAGTTGAGAACGTAATAATGCTGCCGCCTTGTGGCTGTTTCCCACAACAGCAGCTTGAAACCCAGTGCTAATGGTCGCTTAATAGTCACAAGGACTGCAGGGCTGTAAATGATACCTGCCCTCAAAAAATGTCCTGGGGTAGGGAATAGGCAAGAAATTTCAACACATGACAAAGTTTTCAAGAAGTCAATATGAGAGGGAAGTTGTACTCACTCTTTAGAAAAAAAGGAAAAGCAAAAAAAGCACATGCCTAAAGCTCAGTATAAGGAATTATTAGCTGCATGCAAATCCCACGTCCACAAAGGTTTCAGCTCACACCAGTCAAATGACCATCAGCAAAAAGTCTACAAACTATAAATGCTGAAGAGGTTTTAGGGAACTGTGTACCTTCTAGCTGCTGATGGGGTGTAAAGTGCTAACAGCACTAATGAAAACTGAATGCAGCAGCTTTAAAAGGTAAAAATTGAGCTACCGTATGATGCGGCAGGGCACCTTCTGGGCCTATAACCTAAGACCACCAGAATCGGAAAGACAGAGGCAGGCAAATGTGCACTGCAGCAATATTGAAAGAGCCAAGACATGGAAGCAAAAAAAGCACCATAAACAGATGAATGGACAAAGAAGAAGTGGTATATGTATAGAATGGAATATTAGCCACGAAAAAAAAAAAAGAACGGCATATGCAGCACCACAGATGAGCCTAGAGAAAATCACACAACGTGAAGTAAGTCAGATTGCGAAAGACAAATGTTCTACGATATCACTTATGTTATCTGAAAATTCATAAAAATGAACATATTTCCATAGGGAAAGACAATCTCAGATGGAGAAGACAAACTTATGGTTAAGCCAAAGAAAAGGTGTGAGGAATGGACAAATTAGGATATTGGGGTTAACAAACATATACTAATACATATAAAATATATCATCCCCAAAGACCTATGGAATACCAAGAGTGGTCTATTCAACACTCTACAATAACCTACATGGAAAAGGACACAAAGATCAATAGATATATGTATATGTGTACATGAACAAGATTCTGTGCAGCTAGAACAAAAGACATTTTAAAATCCAATTTGCTCTGATAAAAATGAAAACTTAAAGACACAAACAAGAATTAAGGAGGCTAAAACTTATGGGGGTTTGTCCTGACACATTCCACTCTAATCTGCAACCTAAAAGCACAACTTGCAGCAAGGTTCTGTTTCCCTAGCAAGCAGAGTTGGCAACGTAGAAATGCTGCCACCTTAAGGCCGTTTCCTCAAACAGCAGCTTTAAATCCACTGCTAATGGTCACTGATATTCACAAGGACTGCAGGGCTGTAAATGACTCATGCCCTCAAAAACTGTCCTGGGGTAGGGAATGGCCAAAAAAATCCAAACGCGGCAAATTTTTCAAGAAGGAAATTTGAAGTTGTAAGTTTAGCTGAATCTTAAAAAAAAATGAAAAGGACATTGATACACGCAAAACATCAGGAATTATTAGACGCATGCAAATCCAATCTACACAAACGTATCACCTCACACCAGTCAGAATGACCATCAGCAAAACGTCAACAAACAATAGATGTTGAAGAAGTTGTGGAGAATAGCGTAACCTCTCGGTCTAAGTGGGATGTAAACTGGTCACCGCCAATAATAGGAACAGAATGGCAGTGCGTTGAAAGGTAAAAATTGAGTCCCCATATGATCCGGAAGGCCCGCTATTGGGCCTGTCACCTGTGAAAGCCAGAATCAAAAAGACACAGGATGGAACATCGTGTATTGCAGCAGTATTTACAATAGCCAAGACATGGAAGCAACAAAAATGTCCATCATCAGATGAATGGACGAAAAAGTGGTCCATGTACACAATGCAATATTAGACACAGAAAAGAATGAAACAATGCCGTTTGCAGCACCATAGACGAGGCTACAGACAATCACACAACTTGAAGTAAGTCAGAAAGCGAGAGACACGTATCCTATGATATCACGTATAGGTCTTATCTAAAAATTGATAGGAATGAACCTATTTCCACAGAGAAGGACACTCACGTGTTCAGAAAACAAGCTTGTGCTTAACCAAACGGAAAGGTGTGAGGAATGTATAACGGAGGATATTGGGTTTAACAGACATATGCTAATACTTATAAAATATATAATCATCAGACATACCGAATACCAAGAGAGGTCTACACAACATTCTGTAATAATCTCTACGGAACAGGATCCAAACATGAAAAGATATATGAATCAATGAAAGACATTCTGTACACCTAGAACAAACACAACATTGCAATCAAATTTGCTCTGAGAAAAATGAAAATTAAACTGAGAATATCAACAACAAATAAGTAGACATAGTTTCTGGGGGTTTGTCCTGGCACATTCCACTCTACTTTACAACCTACAAACAGGACTTCCAGGAAGGCTGTGTTGCCCTAGTAACCAGAGTTGGGAATATAGAAATGCTGCCCCCTTGTGGCCGTTTCCTGCAACAGCAGCTTTAAATGCAGAACTAATGGTCATGTGATATTCACAATTACTACAGGGCTGTAAAGGACACCTGCCCTCAAAAAATGTCCTGGTGCAGGTAATGGCCACAGGAATTCAGGGAACATGGCAAATTTTTCAAGGAAACAATTTGAAGAGGTGAGTTTCTCTGTTTTACTTAAAAAAAAAACGTAGATGAAAGCTCAATATCGGGAATTATTAGACGCATGCAAATCCAACCTACAAGAAGGTATCACCACCCAACACTCAAAATGCCATCAGTAAAAAGTCTACAAACAATAAATTCTGAAGGGGTTTTAGAGAACTGTGTACCCTCTAGTTGCTGGTGGCATGTAAACTGGTAACAGCCAGTAGTGAGAACAGAATGGAGGTGCGTTGAAAGGGAAAAATTTGAACCACCATATGATCTAGTAGGCCCACTGCTGGGCCTAATCCCTGAGAAGACCAGAATCCAAAAGACACAGGCTGGCAATCCTGCACTGCATCAATATTTAGCATTGCCAAGACTTGGAAGTAACCAAAATGTCCATCCACAGATGAATGCACAAAGAAGAAGTGGTCCATCTACACAATGCAATATTCGCCATGGAAAAGGATGAAACACTGCTCTTTGCAGCACCATAGATGAGCCTAGAGATAATCACAGAACATGAGGTAAGTCGGAAAGCAGCCGACAAATAACCTGTGATATCACTCCTAGCTGTTACCTAACAACTGACACGTATGAACATATTTCCACAGAGAAAGACTCTCACAGACTTAGAAAACAAACTATGGTTATCTAAAAGGAAAGGTGGGAGGAATGGACACATTAAGATTAGGGTTACCGTACGTATACAAATACATATTAAACACACGTATCAAAAAGACCGACCATATACCAAGGGAGGTCTACTGAACGCTCTGTAATAATTTACACGGGGGCTTGCCTGGTGGCACCGTGGTTAAGAATCCACCTGCCAATGCAGGGGACACAGGTTCGATCCCTGGTTCAGGAAGGTCCCACATGCAGCAGAGCAACTAAGCCCGTGCACCACAACTAATGAGCCTACGCTCTGGAGCCCATGAGCCATAACTACTGAGCCCATGCACCACAACTACTGAAGCCCACACGCCTAGAGCCCGTGCTCCGCAACAAGAGAAGCCACTGCAGTGAGAAGCCGGTGCACCGCAACGGAGAGTAGCCCCCGCTCACCGCAACTGGAGAAAGCCCACATGCAGCAACGAAGATCCAACTCAGCCAAAAATAAATAAATAAATAAAATAAATTTATTTAAAAAAATAATAGTAATTTACATGGGAAGAGGATCTGTACATGAGTAGATATATATAATGTTCAATTGAACCTGATTGTGCACACCCAGAACAAACACTATTCTGCTCATTACCCCAATTTAAAAAATTAAAACCATGAACAACAATTAATGAGACATAAAGTTATTGGGGTTTTCCCTGGCACATCCCATTCTAATTTACAACCTAGGAACACAACTTTCAGGAAGGCTCTGCTGCCCTAGTAACCAGACTTGGGAATGGAGAAATGCTGCCGCCTTGTGGCCGTTTCCCACAACAGCAGCTTTAAACACAGGGCTAAGGGTCACTTGAGATTCACAGTAATTGTAGGGCCGTAAATGACACGTGTCCTCAAAAAATGTCCTGGGGTAGGTAATGGCCAAGAAAGTTCACAACACGGAAAATTTTTCAAGAAAACAATTTGAAGAGGTAAGTGTTACTCACTCGGTTGTTTTAAAAAAAGAAGAACATGGATAAAAGCTCAATATCAGGAATTATTGGTTGGATGCAAATCCAAACTACAAAAAGATTTCACCACCCAATATTCAAAATGCCATCCGTAAAAAGTCTACAAACAATGCATGCTGACGGGTTGGGGGAGAAATGCATACCCACTATGCTGTTGGTTGGATGTAAACTGGTAACAGCTAATCATGAGAACAGAACGGAGCTGCATTTAAAAGGTAAAAATTGAGCTACCATATCATGCGGCCGATCCCCTAATGGGCCTATACCCTAAGAAGACCAGAATGGGAAAGGCACAGACAGGCAAACATGCACTGCAGCAATATTTACAATAGCCAAGCCATGCAAGCAAACAAAATGTCCATCAACAGATAAATGGACAAAGAAGAAGTGGTGTACGTACCGAATGGAATAGTAGCCTCGGGAAAAAAATGAACAATGCCGTTTTCAGGACTACACATGAGCCTAGAAATAATCATAGTACGTTAAGTAAGTCAAAAAGGAATGACAAATATCCTATGATATCATTTATACGTGTTATCCATCCTAAGATTGCTCCCAATGAACATATTTCCACAGAAAAACACACTCACAGACTGATAAAACAAACTAATGGTTAACCAAAATGAAAGGTGGGAGGATGGATAAATTAGGATTATGGGGGTAGCATACATATACTAATGTATGTTAAATGTATATAAACATATAACATATAAACTATATGAATTATATAATCACCAATACATATAAAATATATCATGACAAAACACCTACCAAATACCAAGGGAGGTCTACTCAACATTCTGTAATAACGTACATGGTAACAGGATCCGAAGATGAACAGACATATGTATGAATCATTGACCAGATTCTGTACAGCCAGACAATCACAACACTCTAATCAAATTTCCTCCGATAAGAAATATAAATTAAATTTAAAAAACGAACATAAGTAAGGAGACATAAACTTCTGGGGGCTTGTCCCAGCACATTCCACTCTAATTTACAACCGAGGAACACGACGTCCAGGAAGACTCTGTTGCCCTAGTAACAAGAGTTGAGAACGTAATAATGCTGCCGCCTTGTGGCTGTTTCCCACAACAGCAGCTTTAAACACAGTGCTAATGGTCGCTTAATAGTCACGAGGACTGCGGGGCTGTAAATGATACCTGCCCTCAAAAAATGTCCTGGGGTAGGGAATAGGCAAGAAATTTCAACACATGACAAAGTTTTCAAGAAGTCAATATGAGAGGGAAGTTGTACTCACTCTTTAAAAAAAAAGGAAAAGAAAAAAAAAGACATGCCTATAGCTCAGTATAAGGAATTATTAGCTGCATGCAAATCCCACGTCCACAAAGGTTTCAGCTCACACCAGTCAAATGACCATCAGCAAAAAGTCTACAAACTATAAATGCTGAAGAGGTTTTAGGGAACTGTGTACCTTCTAGCTGCTGATGGGGTGTAAAGTGCTAACAGCACTAATGAAAACTGAATGCAGCTGCTTTAAAAGGTAAAAATTGAGCTACCGTATGATGCGGCAGGGCACCTTCTGGGCCTATAACCTAAGACCACCAGAATCGGAAAGACAGAGGCAGGCAAATGTGCACTGCAGCAATATTGAAAGAGCCAAGACATGGAAGCAAAAAAAAGCTCCATAAACAGATGAATGGACAAAGAAGAAGTGGTATATGTACAGAATGGAATATTAGCCACGAAAAAAAATAAAAGAATGGCATATGCAGCACCACGGATGAGCCTAGAGATAATCACACAACGTGAAGTAAGTCAGATTGCGAAAGACAAATGTTCTACGATATCACTTATGTTATCTGAAAATTCATAAAAATGAACATATTTCCATAGGGAAAGACAATCTCAGATGGAGAAGACAAACTTATGGTTAAGCCAAAGAAAAGGTGTGAGGAATGGACAAATTAGGATATTGGGGTTAACAAACATATACTAATACATATAAAATATATCATCCCCAAAGACCTATGGAATACCAAGAGTGGTCTATTCAACACTCTACAATAACCTACATGGAAAAGGACACAAAGATCAATAGATATATGTATATGTGTACATGAACAAGATTCTGTGCAGCTAGAACAAAAGACATTTTAAAATCCAATTTGCTCTGATAAAAATGAAAACTTAAAGACACAAACAAGAATTAAGGAGGCTAAAACTTATGGGGGTTTGTCCTGACACATTCCACTCTAATCTGCAACCTAAAAGCACAACTTGCAGCAAGGTTCTGTTTCCCTAGCAAGCAGAGTTGGCAACGTAGAAATGCTGCCACCTTAAGGCCGTTTCCTCAAACAGCAGCTTTAAATCCACTGCTAATGGTCACTGATATTCACAAGGACTGCAGGGCTGTAAATGACTCATGCCCTCAAAAACTGTCCTGGGGTAGGGAATGGCCAAAAAAATCCAAACGCGGCAAATTTTTCAAGAAGGAAATTTGAAGTTGTAAGTTTAGCTGAATCTTAAAAAAAAATGAAAAGGACATTGATACACGCAAAACATCAGGAATTATTAGACGCATGCAAATCCAATCTACACAAACGTATCACCTCACACCAGTCAGAATGACCATCAGCAAAACGTCAACAAACAATAGATGTTGAAGAAGTTGTGGAGAATAGCGTAACCTCTCGGTCTAAGTGGGATGTAAACTGGTCACCGCCAATAATAGGAACAGAATGGCAGTGCGTTGAAAGGTAAAAATTGAGTCCCCATATGATCCGGAAGGCCTGCTATTGGGCCTGTCACCTGTGAAAGCCAGAATCAAAAAGACACAGGATGGAACATCGTGTATTGCAGCAGTATTTACAATAGCCAAGACATGGAAGCAACAAAAATGTCCATCATCAGATGAATGGACGAAAAAGTGGTCCATGTACACAATGCAATATTAGACACAGAAAAGAATGAAACAATGCCGTTTGCAGCACCATAGACGAGGCTACAGACAATCACACAACTTGAAGTAAGTCAGAAAGCGAGAGACACATATCCTATGATATCACGTATAGGTCTTATGTAAAAATTGATAGGAATGAACCTATTTCCACAGAGAAGGACACTCACGTGTTCAGAAAACAAGCTTGTGCTTAACCAAACGGAAAGGTGTGAGGAATGTATAACGGAGGATATTGGGTTTAACAGACATATGCTAATACTTATAAAATATATAATCATCAGACATACCGAATACCAAGAGAGGTCTACACAACATTCTGTAATAATCTCTACGGAACAGGATCCAAACATGAAAAGATATATGAATCAATGAAAGACATTCTGTACACCTAGAACAAACACAACATTGCAATCAAATTTGCTCTGAGAAAAATGAAAATTAAACTGAGAATATCAACAACAAATAAGTAGACATAGTTTCTGGGGGTTTGTCCTGGCACATTCCACTCTACTTTACAACCTACAAACAGGACTTCCAGGAAGGCTGTGTTGCCCTAGTAACCAGAGTTGGGAATATAGAAATGCTGCCCCCTTGTGGCCGTTTCCTGCAACAGCAGCTTTAAATGCAGAACTAATGGTCATGTGATATTCACAATTACTACAGGGCTGTAAAGGACACCTGCCCTCAAAAAATGTCCTGGTGCAGGTAATGGCCACAGGAATTCAGGGAACATGGCAAATTTTTCAAGGAAACAATTTGAAGAGGTGAGTTTCTCTGTTTTACTTAAAAAAAAACGTAGATGAAAGCTCAATATCGGGAATTATTAGACGCATGCAAATCCAACCTACAAGAAGGTATCACCACCCAACACTCAAAATGCCATCAGTAAAAAGTCTACAAACAATAAATTCTGAAGGGGTTTTAGAGAACTGTGTACCCTCTAGTTGCTGGTGGCATGTAAACTGGTAACAGCCAGTAGTGAGAACAGAATGGAGGTGCGTTGAAAGGGAAAAATTTGAACCACCATATGATCTAGTAGGCCCACTGCTGGGCCTAATCCCTGAGAAGACCAGAATCCAAAAGACACAGGCTGGCAATCCTGCACTGCATCAATATTTAGCATTGCCAAGACTTGGAAGTAACCAAAATGTCCATCCACAGATGAATGCACAAAGAAGAAGTGGTCCATCTACACAATGCAATATTCGCCATGGAAAAGGATGAAACACTGCTCTTTGCAGCACCATAGATGAGCCTAGAGATAATCACAGAACATGAGGTAAGTCGGAAAGCAGCCGACAAATAACCTGTGATACCACTCCTAGCTGTTACCTAACAACTGACACGTATGAACATATTTCCACAGAGAAAGACTCTCACAGACTTAGAAAACAAACTATGGTTATCTAAAAGGAAAGGTGGGAGGAATGGATACATTAAGATTAGGGTTACCGTACGTATACAAATACATATTAAACACACGTATCAAAAAGACCGACCATATACCAAGGGAGGTCTACTGAACGCTCTGTAATAATTTACACGGGGGCTTGCCTGGTGGCACCGTGGTTAAGAATCCACCTGCCAATGCAGGGGACACAGGTTCGATCCCTGGTTCGGGAAGGTCCCACATGCAGCAGAGCAACTAAGCCCATGCACCACAACTACTGAAGCCCACACGCCTAGAGCCCGTGCTCCGCAACAAGAGAAGCCACTGCAGTGAGAAGCCGGTGCACCGCAACGGAGAGTAGCCCCCGCTCACCACAACTGGAGAAAGCCCACATGCAGCAACGAAGATCCAACTCAGCCAAAAATAAATAAATAAATAAAATAAATTTATTTAAAAAAATAATAGTAATTTACATGGGAAGAGGATCTGTACATGAGTAGATATATATAATGTTCAATTGAACCTGATTGTGCACACCCAGAACAAACACTATTCTGCTCATTACCCCAATTTAAAAAATTAAAACCACGAACAACAATTAATGAGACATAAAGTTATTGGGGTTTTCCCTGGCACATCCCATTCTAATTTACAACCTAGGAACACAACTTTCAGGAAGGCTCTGCTGCCCTAGTAACCAGACTTGGGAATGGAGAAATGCTGCCGCCTTGTGGCCGTTTCCCACAACAGCAGCTTTAAACACAGGGCTAAGGGTCACTTGAGATTCACAGTAATTGTAGGGCCGTAAATGACACGTGTCCTCAAAAAATGTCCTGGGGTAGGTAATGGCCAAGAAAGTTCACAACACGGAAAATTTTTCAAGAAAACAATTTGAAGAGGTAAGTGTTACTCACTCGGTTGTTTTAAAAAAAGAAGAACATGGATAAAAGCTCAATATCAGGAATTATTGGTTGGATGCAAATCCAAACTACAAAAAGATTTCACCACCCAATATTCAAAATGCCATCCGTAAAAAGTCTACAAACAATGCATGCTGACGGGTTGGGGGAGAAATGCATACCCACTATGCTGTTGGTTGGATGTAAACTGGTAACAGCTAATCATGAGAACAGAACGGAGCTGCGTTTAAAAGGTAAAAATTGAGCTACCATATCATGCGGCCGATCCCCTAATGGGCCTATACCCTAAGAAGACCAGAATGGGAAAGGCACAGACAGGCAAACATGCACTGCAGCAATATTTACAATAGCCAAGCCATGCAAGCAAACAAAATGTCCATCAACAGATAAATGGACAAAGAAGAAGTGGTGTACGTACCGAATGGAATAGTAGCCTCAGGAAAAAAATGAACAATGCCGTTTTCAGGACTACACATGAGCCTAGAAATAATCATAGTACGTTAAGTAAGTCAAAAAGGAATGACAAACATCCTATGATATCATTTATACGTGTTATCCATCCTAAGATTGCTCCCAATGAACATATTTCCACAGAAAAACACACTCACAGACTTATAAAACAAACTAATGGTTAACCAAAATGAAAGGTGGGAGGATGGATAAATTAGGATTATGGGGGTAGCATACATATCCTAATGTATGTTAAATGTATATAAACATATAACATATAAACTATATGAATTATATAATCACCAATACATATAAAATATATCATGACAAAACACCTACCAAATACCAAGGGAGGTCTACTCAACATTCTGTAATAACGTACATGGTAACAGGATCCGAAGATGAACAGACATATGTATGAATCATTGACCAGATTCTGTACAGCCAGACAATCACAACACTCTAATCAAATTTCCTCCGATAAGAAATATAAATTAAATTTAAAAAACGAACATAAGTAAGGAGACATAAACTTCTGGGGGCTTGTCCCAGCACATTCTACTCTAATTTACAACCGAGGAACACGACATCCAGGAAGACTCTGTTGCCCTAGTAACAAGAGTTGAGAACGTAATAATGCTGCCGCCTTGTGGCTGTTTCCCACAACAGCAGCTTTAAACACAGTGCTAATGGTCGCTTAATAGTCACGAGGACTGCGGGGCTGTAAATGATACCTGCCCTCAAAAAATGTCCTGGGGTAGGGAATAGGCAAGAAATTTCAACACATGACAAAGTTTTCAAGAAGTCAATATGAGAGGGAAGTTGTACTCACTCTTTAAAAAAAAAGGAAAAGAAAAAAAAGACATGCCTATAGCTCAGTATAAGGAATTATTAGCTGCATGCAAATCCCACGTCCACAAAGGTTTCAGCTCACACCAGTCAAATGACCATCAGCAAAAAGTCTACAAACTATAAATGCTGAAGAGGTTTTAGGGAACTGTGTACCTTCTAGCTGCTGATGGGGTGTAAAGTGCTAACAGCACTAATGAAAACTGAATGCAACTGCTTTAAAAGGTAAAAATTGAGCTACCGTATGATGCGGCAGGGCACCTTCTGGGCCTATAACCTAAGACCACCAGAATCGGAAAGACAGAGGCAGGCAAATGTGCACTGCAGCAATATTGAAAGAGCCAAGACATGGAAGCAAAAAAAAGCTCCATAAACAGATGAATGGACAAAGAAGAAGTGGTATATGTACAGAATGGAATATTAGCCACGAAAAAAAATAAAAGAATGGCATATGCAGCACCACGGATGAGCCTAGAGATAATCACACAACGTGAAGTAAGTCAGATTGCGAAAGACAAATGTTCTACGATATCACTTATGTTATCTGAAAATTCATAAAAATGAACATATTTCCATAGGGAAAGACAATCTCAGATGGAGAAGACAAACTTATGGTTAAGCCAAAGAAAAGGTGTGAGGAATGGACAAATTAGGATATTGGGGTTAACAAACATATACTAATACATATAAAATATATCATCCCCAAAGACCTATGGAATACCAAGAGTGGTCTATTCAACACTCTACAATAACCTACATGGAAAAGGACACAAAGATCAATAGATATATGTATATGTGTACATGAACAAGATTCTGTGCAGCTAGAACAAAAGACATTTTAAAATCCAATTTGCTCTGATAAAAATGAAAACTTAAAGACACAAACAAGAATTAAGGAGGCTAAAACTTATGGGGGTTTGTCCTGACACATTCCACTCTAATCTGCAACCTAAAAGCACAACTTGCAGCAAGGTTCTGTTTCCCTAGCAAGCAGAGTTGGCAACGTAGAAATGCTGCCACCTTAAGGCCGTTTCCTCAAACAGCAGCTTTAAATCCACTGCTAATGGTCACTGATATTCACAAGGACTGCAGGGCTGTAAATGACTCATGCCCTCAAAAACTGTCCTGGGGTAGGGAATGGCCAAAAAAATCCAAACGCGGCAAATTTTTCAAGAAGGAAATTTGAAGTTGTAAGTTTAGCTGAATCTTAAAAAAAAATGAAAAGGACATTGATCCACGCAAAACATCAGGAATTATTAGACGCATGCAAATCCAATCTACACAAACGTATCACCTCACACCAGTCAGAATGACCATCAGCAAAACGTCAACAAACAATAGATGTTGAAGAAGTTGTGGAGAATAGCGTAACCTCTCGGTCTAAGTGGGATGTAAACTGGTCACCGCCAATAATAGGAACAGAATGGCAGTGCGTTGAAAGGTAAAAATTGAGTCCCCATATGATCCGGAAGGCCTGCTATTGGGCCTGTCACCTGTGAAAGCCAGAATCAAAAAGACACAGGATGGAACATCGTGTATTGCAGCAGTATTTACAATAGCCAAGACATGGAAGCAACAAAAATGTCCATCATCAGATGAATGGACGAAAAAGTGGTCCATGTACACAATGCAATATTAGACACAGAAAAGAATGAAACAATGCCGTTTGCAGCACCATAGACGAGGCTACAGACAATCACACAACTTGAAGTAAGTCAGAAAGCGAGAGACACATATCCTATGATATCACGTATAGGTCTTATGTAAAAATTGATAGGAATGAACCTATTTCCACAGAGAAGGACACTCACGTGTTCAGAAAACAAGCTTGTGCTTAACCAAACGGAAAGGTGTGAGGAATGTATAACGGAGGATATTGGGTTTAACAGACATATGCTAATACTTATAAAATATATAATCATCAGACATACCGAATACCAAGAGAGGTCTACACAACATTCTGTAATAATCTCTACGGAACAGGATCCAAACATGAAAAGATATATGAATCAATGAAAGACATTCTGTACACCTAGAACAAACACAACATTGCAATCAAATTTGCTCTGAGAAAAATGAAAATTAAACTGAGAATATCAACAACAAATAAGTAGACATAGTTTCTGGGGGTTTGTCCTGGCACATTCCACTCTACTTTACAACCTACAAACAGGACTTCCAGGAAGGCTGTGTTGCCCTAGTAACCAGAGTTGGGAATATAGAAATGCTGCCCCCTTGTGGCCGTTTCCTGCAACAGCAGCTTTAAATGCAGAACTAATGGTCATGTGATATTCACAATTACTACAGGGCTGTAAAGGACACCTGCCCTCAAAAAATGTCCTGGTGCAGGTAATGGCCACAGGAATTCAGGGAACATGGCAAATTTTTCAAGGAAACAATTTGAAGAGGTGAGTTTCTCTGTTTTACTTAAAAAAAAACGTAGATGAAAGCTCAATATCGGGAATTATTAGACGCATGCAAATCCAACCTACAAGAAGGTATCACCACCCAACACTCAAAATGCCATCAGTAAAAAGTCTACAAACAATAAATTCTGAAGGGGTTTTAGAGAACTGTGTACCCTCTAGTTGCTGGTGGCATGTAAACTGGTAACAGCCAGTAGTGAGAACAGAATGGAGGTGCGTTGAAAGGGAAAAATTTGAACCACCATATGATCTAGTAGGCCCACTGCTGGGCCTAATCCCTGAGAAGACCAGAATCCAAAAGACACAGGCTGGCAATCCTGCACTGCATCAATATTTAGCATTGCCAAGACTTGGAAGTAACCAAAATGTCCATCCACAGATGAATGCACAAAGAAGAAGTGGTCCATCTACACAATGCAATATTCGCCATGGAAAAGGATGAAACACTGCTCTTTGCAGCACCATAGATGAGCCTAGAGATAATCACAGAACATGAGGTAAGTCGGAAAGCAGCCGACAAATAACCTGTGATACCACTCCTAGCTGTTACCTAACAACTGACACGTATGAACATATTTCCACAGAGAAAGACTCTCACAGACTTAGAAAACAAACTATGGTTATCTAAAAGGAAAGGTGGGAGGAATGGATACATTAAGATTAGGGTTACCGTACGTATACAAATACATATTAAACACACGTATCAAAAAGACCGACCATATACCAAGGGAGGTCTACTGAACGCTCTGTAATAATTTACACGGGGGCTTGCCTGGTGGCACCGTGGTTAAGAATCCACCTGCCAATGCAGGGGACACAGGTTCGATCCCTGGTTCGGGAAGGTCCCACATGCAGCAGAGCAACTAAGCCCATGCACCACAACTACTGAAGCCCACACGCCTAGAGCCCGTGCTCCGCAACAAGAGAAGCCACTGCAGTGAGAAGCCGGTGCACCGCAACGGAGAGTAGCCCCCGCTCACCACAACTGGAGAAAGCCCACATGCAGCAACGAAGATCCAACTCAGCCAAAAATAAATAAATAAATAAAATAAATTTATTTAAAAAAATAATAGTAATTTACATGGGAAGAGGATCTGTACATGAGTAGATATATATAATGTTCAATTGAACCTGATTGTGCACACCCAGAACAAACACTATTCTGCTCATTACCCCAATTTAAAAAATTAAAACCACGAACAACAATTAATGAGACATAAAGTTATTGGGGTTTTCCCTGGCACATCCCATTCTAATTTACAACCTAGGAACACAACTTTCAGGAAGGCTCTGCTGCCCTAGTAACCAGACTTGGGAATGGAGAAATGCTGCCGCCTTGTGGCCGTTTCCCACAACAGCAGCTTTAAACACAGGGCTAAGGGTCACTTGAGATTCACAGTAATTGTAGGGCCGTAAATGACACGTGTCCTCAAAAAATGTCCTGGGGTAGGTAATGGCCAAGAAAGTTCACAACACGGAAAATTTTTCAAGAAAACAATTTGAAGAGGTAAGTGTTACTCACTCGGTTGTTTTAAAAAAAGAAGAACATGGATAAAAGCTCAATATCAGGAATTATTGGTTGGATGCAAATCCAAACTACAGAAAGATTTCACCACCCAATATTCAAAATGCCATCCGTAAAAAGTCTACAAACAATGCATGCTGACGGGTTGGGGGAGAAATGCATACCCACTATGCTGTTGGTTGGATGTAAACTGGTAACAGCTAATCATGAGAACAGAACGGAGCTGCGTTTAAAAGGTAAAAATTGAGCTACCATATCATGCGGCCGATCCCCTAATGGGCCTATACCCTAAGAAGACCAGAATGGGAAAGGCACAGACAGGCAAACATGCACTGCAGCAATATTTACAATAGCCAAGCCATGCAAGCAAACAAAATGTCCATCAACAGATAAATGGACAAAGAAGAAGTGGTGTACGTACCGAATGGAATAGTAGCCTCGGGAAAAAAATGAACAATGCCGTTTTCAGGACTACACATGAGCCTAGAAATAATCATAGTACGTTAAGTAAGTCAAAAAGGAATGACAAATATCCTATGATATCATTTATACGTGTTATCCATCCTAAGATTGCTCCCAATGAACATATTTCCACAGAAAAACACACTCACAGACTGATAAAACAAACTAATGGTTAACCAAAATGAAAGGTGGGAGGATGGATAAATTAGGATTATGGGGGTAGCATACATATACTAATGTATGTTAAATGTATATAAACATATAACATATAAACTATATGAATTATATAATCACCAATACATATAAAATATATCATGACAAAACACCTACCAAATACCAAGGGAGGTCTACTCAACATTCTGTAATAACGTACATGGTAACAGGATCCGAAGATGAACAGACATATGTATGAATCACTGACCAGATTCTGTACAGCCAGACAATCACAACACTCTAATCAAATTTCCTCCGATAAGAAATATAAATTAAATTTAAAAAACGAACATAAGTAAGGGGACATAAACTTCTGGGGGCTTCTCCCAGCACATTCCACTCTAATTTACAACCGAGGAACACGACGTCCAGGAAGACACTGTTGCCCTAGTAACAAGAGTTGAGAACGTAATAATGCTGCCGCCTTGTGGCTGTTTCCCACAACAGCAGCTTGAAACCCAGTGCTAATGGTCGCTTAATAGTCACAAGGACTGCAGGGCTGTAAATGATACCTGCCCTCAAAAAATGTCCTGGGGTAGGGAATAGGCAAGAAATTTCAACACATGACAAAGTTTTCAAGAAGTCAATATGAGAGGGAAGTTGTACTCACTCTTTAGAAAAAAAGGAAAAGCAAAAAAAGCACATGCCTAAAGCTCAGTATAAGGAATTATTAGCTGCATGCAAATCCCACGTCCACAAAGGTTTCAGCTCACACCAGTCAAATGACCATCAGCAAAAAGTCTACAAACTATAAATGCTGAAGAGGTTTTAGGGAACTGTGTACCTTCTAGCTGCTGATGGGGTGTAAAGTGCTAACAGCACTAATGAAAACTGAATGCAGCAGCTTTAAAAGGTAAAAATTGAGCTACCGTATGATGCGGCAGGGCACCTTCTGGGCCTATAACCTAAGACCACCAGAATCGGAAAGACAGAGGCAGGCAAATGTGCACTGCAGCAATATTGAAAGAGCCAAGACATGGAAGCAAAAAAAGCACCATAAGCAGATGAATGGACAAAGAAGAAGTGGTATATGTATAGAATGGAATATAAGCCACGAAAAAAAATAAAAGAACGGCATATGCAGCACCACAGATGAGCCTAGAGAAAATCACACAACGTGAAGTAAGTCAGATTGCGAAAGACAAATGTTCTACGATATCACTTATGTTATCTGAAAATTCATAAAAATGAACATATTTCCATAGGGAAAGACAATCTCAGATGGAGAAGACAAACTTATGGTTAAGCCAAAGAAAAGGTGTGAGGAATGGACAAATTAGGATATTGGGGTTAACAAACATATACTAATACATATAAAATATATCATCCCCAAAGACCTATGGAATACCAAGAGTGGTCTATTCAACACTCTACAATAACCTACATGGAAAAGGACACAAAGATCAATAGATATATGTATATGTGTACATGAACAAGATTCTGTGCAGCTAGAACAAAAGACATTTTAAAATCCAATTTGCTCTGATAAAAATGAAAACTTAAAGACACAAACAAGAATTAAGGAGGCTAAAACTTATGGGGGTTTGTCCTGACACATTCCACTCTAATCTGCAACCTAAAAGCACAACTTGCAGCAAGGTTCTGTTTCCCTAGCAAGCAGAGTTGGCAACGTAGAAATGCTGCCACCTTAAGGCCGTTTCCTCAAACAGCAGCTTTAAATCCACTGCTAATGGTCACTGATATTCACAAGGACTGCAGGGCTGTAAATGACTCATGCCCTCAAAAACTGTCCTGGGGTAGGGAATGGCCAAAAAAATCCAAACGCGGCAAATTTTTCAAGAAGGAAATTTGAAGTTGTAAGTTTAGCTGAATCTTAAAAAAAAATGAAAAGGACATTGATACACGCAAAACATCAGGAATTATTAGACGCATGCAAATCCAATCTACACAAACGTATCACCTCACACCAGTCAGAATGACCATCAGCAAAACGTCAACAAACAATAGATGTTGAAGAAGTTGTGGAGAATAGCGTAACCTCTCGGTCTAAGTGGGATGTAAACTGGTCACCGCCAATAATAGGAACAGAATGGCAGTGCGTTGAAAGGTAAAAATTGAGTCCCCATATGATCCGGAAGGCCCGCTATTGGGCCTGTCACCTGTGAAAGCCAGAATCAAAAAGACACAGGATGGAACATCGTGTATTGCAGCAGTATTTACAATAGCCAAGACATGGAAGCAACAAAAATGTCCATCATCAGATGAATGGACGAAAAAGTGGTCCATGTACACAATGCAATATTAGACACAGAAAAGAATGAAACAATGCCGTTTGCAGCACCATAGACGAGGCTACAGACAATCACACAACTTGAAGTAAGTCAGAAAGCGAGAGACACATATCCTTTGATATCACGTATAGGTCTTATGTAAATATTGATAAGAATGAACCTATTTCCACAGAGAAGGACACTCACGTGTTCAGAAAACAAGCTTGTGCTTAACCAAACGGAAAGGTGTGAGGAATGTATAACGGAGGATATTGGGTTTAACAGACATATGCTAATACTTATAAAATATATAATCATCAGACATACCGAATACCAAGAGAGGTCTACACAACATTCTGTAATAATCTCTACGGAACAGGATCCAAACATGAAAAGATATATGAATCAATGAAAGACATTCTGTACACCTAGAACAAACACAACATTGCAATCAAATTTGCTCTGAGAAAAATGAAAATTAAACTGAGAATATCAACAACAAATAAGTAGACATAGTTTCTGGGGGTTTGTCCTGGCACATTCCACTCTACTTTACAACCTACAAACAGGACTTCCAGGAAGGCTGTGTTGCCCTAGTAACCAGAGTTGGGAATATAGAAATGCTGCCCCCTTGTGGCCGTTTCCTGCAACAGCAGCTTTAAATGCAGAACTAATGGTCATGTGATATTCACAATTACTACAGGGCTGTAAAGGACACCTGCCCTCAAAAAATGTCCTGGTGCAGGTAATGGCCACAGGAATTCAGGGAACATGGCAAATTTTTCAAGGAAACAATTTGAAGAGGTGAGTTTCTCTGTTTTACTTAAAAAAAACGTAGATGAAAGCTCAATATTGGGAATTATTAGACGCATGCAAATCCAACCTACAAGAAGGTATCACCACCCAACACTCAAAATGCCATCAGTAAAAAGTCTACAAACAATAAATTCTGAAGGGGTTTTAGAGAACTGTGTACCCTCTAGTTGCTGGTGGCATGTAAACTGGTAACAGCCAGTAGTGAGAACAGAATGGAGGTGCGTTGAAAGGGAAAAATTTGAACCACCATATGATCTAGTAGGCCCACTGCTGGGCCTAATCCCTGAGAAGACCAGAATCCAAAAGACACAGGCTGGCAATCCTGCACTGCATCAATATTTAGCATTGCCAAGACTTGGAAGTAACCAAAATGTCCATCCACAGATGAATGCACAAAGAAGAAGTGGTCCATCTACACAATGCAATATTCGCCATGGAAAAGGATGAAACACTGCTCTTTGCAGCACCATAGATGAGCCTAGAGATAATCACAGAACATGAGGTAAGTCGGAAAGCAGCCGACAAATAACCTGTGATATCACTCCTAGCTGTTACCTAACAACTGACACGTATGAACATATTTCCACAGAGAAAGACTCTCACAGACTTAGAAAACAAACTATGGTTATCTAAAAGGAAAGGTGGGAGGAATGCACACATTAAGATTAGGGTTACCGTACGTATACAAATACATATTAAACACACGTATCAAAAAGACCGACCATATACCAAGGGAGGTCTACTGAACGCTCTGTAATAATTTACACGGGGGCTTGCCTGGTGGCACCGTGGTTAAGAATCCACCTGCCAATGCAGGGGACACAGGTTCGATCCCTGGTTCAGGAAGGTCCCACATGCAGCAGAGCAACTAAGCCCGTGCACCACAACTAATGAGCCTACGCTCTGGAGCCCATGAGCCATAACTACTGAGCCCATGCACCACAACTACTGAAGCCCACACGCCTAGAGCCCGTGCTCCGCAACAAGAGAAGCCACTGCAGTGAGAAGCCGGTGCACCGCAACGGAGAGTAGCCCCCGCTCACCGCAACTGGAGAAAGCCCACATGCAGCAACGAAGATCCAACTCAGCCAAAAATAAGTAAATAAATAAAATAAATTTATTTAAAAAAATAATAGTAATTTACATGGGAAGAGGATCTGTACATGAGTAGATATATATAATGTTCAATTGAACCTGATTGTGCACACCCAGAACAAACACTATTCTGCTCATTACCCCAATTTAAAAAATTAAAACCACGAACAACAATTAATGAGACATAAAGTTATTGGGGTTTTCCCTGGCACATCCCATTCTAATTTACAACCTAGGAACACAACTTTCAGGAAGGCTCTGCTGCCCTAGTAACCAGACTTGGGAATGGAGAAATGCTGCCGCCTTGTGGCCGTTTCCCACAACAGCAGCTTTAAACACAGGGCTAAGGGTCACTTGAGATTCACAGTAATTGTAGGGCCGTAAATGACACGTGTCCTCAAAAAATGTCCTGGGGTAGGTAATGGCCAAGAAAGTTCACAACACGGAAAATTTTTCAAGAAAACAATTTGAAGAGGTAAGTGTTACTCACTCGGTTGTTTTAAAAAAAGAAGAACATGGATAAAAGCTCAATATCAGGAATTATTGGTTGGATGCAAATCCAAACTACAAAAAGATTTCACCACCCAATATTCAAAATGCCATCCGTAAAAAGTCTACAAACAATGCATGCTGACGGGTTGGGGGAGAAATGCATACCCACTATGCTGTTGGTTGGATGTAAACTGGTAACAGCTAATCATGAGAACAGAACGGAGCTGCGTTTAAAAGGTAAAAATTGAGCTACCATATCATGCGGCCGATCCCCTAATGGGCCTATACCCTAAGAAGACCAGAATGGGAAAGGCACAGACAGGCAAACATGCACTGCAGCAATATTTACAATAGCCAAGCCATGCAAGCAAACAAAATGTCCATCAACAGATAAATGGACAAAGAAGAAGTGGTGTACGTACCGAATGGAATAGTAGCCTCGGGAAAAAAATGAACAATGCCGTTTTCAGGACTACACATGAGCCTAGAAATAATCATAGTACGTTAAGTAAGTCAAAAAGGAATGACAAATATCCTATGATATCATTTATACGTGTTATCCATCCTAAGATTGCTCCCAATGAACATATTTCCACAGAAAAACACACTCACAGACTGATAAAACAAACTAATGGTTAACCAAAATGAAAGGTGGGAGGATGGATAAATTAGGATTATGGGGGTAGCATACATATACTAATGTATGTTAAATGTATATAAACATATAACATATAAACTATATGAATTATATAATCACCAATACATATAAAATATATCATGACAAAACACCTACCAAATACCAAGGGAGGTCTACTCAACATTCTGTAATAACGTACATGGTAACAGGATCCGAAGATGAACAGACATATGTATGAATCATTGACCAGATTCTGTACAGCCAGACAATCACAACACTCTAATCAAATTTCCTCCGATAAGAAATATAAATTAAATTTAAAAAACGAACATAAGTAAGGAGACATAAACTTCTGGGGGCTTGTCCCAGCACATTCCACTCTAATTTACAACCGAGGAACACGACGTCCAGGAAGACTCTGTTGCCCTAGTAACAAGAGTTGAGAACGTAATAATGCTGCCGCCTTGTGGCTGTTTCCCACAACAGCAGCTTTAAACACAGTGCTAATGGTCGCTTAATAGTCACGAGGACTGCGGGGCTGTAAATGATACCTGCCCTCAAAAAATGTCCTGGGGTAGGGAATAGGCAAGAAATTTCAACACATGACAAAGTTTTCAAGAAGTCAATATGAGAGGGAAGTTGTACTCACTCTTTAAAAAAAAAGGAAAAGAAAAAAAAAGACATGCCTATAGCTCAGTATAAGGAATTATTAGCTGCATGCAAATCCCACGTCCACAAAGGTTTCAGCTCACACCAGTCAAATGACCATCAGCAAAAAGTCTACAAACTATAAATGCTGAAGAGGTTTTAGGGAACTGTGTACCTTCTAGCTGCTGATGGGGTGTAAAGTGCTAACAGCACTAATGAAAACTGAATGCAACTGCTTTAAAAGGTAAAAATTGAGCTACCGTATGATGCGGCAGGGCACCTTCTGGGCCTATAACCTAAGACCACCAGAATCGGAAAGACAGAGGCAGGCAAATGTGCACTGCAGCAATATTGAAAGAGCCAAGACATGGAAGCAAAAAAAAGCTCCATAAACAGATGAATGGACAAAGAAGAAGTGGTATATGTACAGAATGGAATATTAGCCACGAAAAAAAATAAAAGAATGGCATATGCAGCACCACGGATGAGCCTAGAGATAATCACACAACGTGAAGTAAGTCAGATTGCGAAAGACAAATGTTCTACGATATCACTTATGTTATCTGAAAATTCATAAAAATGAACATATTTCCATAGGGAAAGACAATCTCAGATGGAGAAGACAAACTTATGGTTAAGCCAAAGAAAAGGTGTGAGGAATGGACAAATTAGGATATTGGGGTTAACAAACATATACTAATACATATAAAATATATCATCCCCAAAGACCTATGGAATACCAAGAGTGGTCTATTCAACACTCTACAATAACCTACATGGAAAAGGACACAAAGATCAATAGATATATGTATATGTGTACATGAACAAGATTCTGTGCAGCTAGAACAAAAGACATTTTAAAATCCAATTTGCTCTGATAAAAATGAAAACTTAAAGACACAAACAAGAATTAAGGAGGCTAAAACTTATGGGGGTTTGTCCTGACACATTCCACTCTAATCTGCAACCTAAAAGCACAACTTGCAGCAAGGTTCTGTTTCCCTAGCAAGCAGAGTTGGCAACATAGAAATGCTGCCACCTTAAGGCCGTTTCCTCAAACAGCAGCTTTAAATCCACTGCTAATGGTCACTGATATTCACAAGGACTGCAGGGCTGTAAATGACTCATGCCCTCAAAAACTGTCCTGGGGTAGGGAATGGCCAAAAAAATCCAAACGCGGCAAATTTTTCAAGAAGGAAATTTGAAGTTGTAAGTTTAGCTGAATCTTAAAAAAAAATGAAAAGGACATTGATCCACGCAAAACATCAGGAATTATTAGACGCATGCAAATCCAATCTACACAAACGTATCACCTCACACCAGTCAGAATGACCATCAGCAAAACGTCAACAAACAATAGATGTTGAAGAAGTTGTGGAGAATAGCGTAACCTCTCGGTCTAAGTGGGATGTAAACTGGTCACCGCCAATAATAGGAACAGAATGGCAGTGCGTTGAAAGGTAAAAATTGAGTCCCCATATGATCCGGAAGGCCCGCTATTGGGCCTGTCACCTGTGAAAGCCAGAATCAAAAAGACACAGGATGGAACATCGTGTATTGCAGCAGTATTTACAATAGCCAAGACATGGAAGCAACAAAAATGTCCATCATCAGATGAATGGACGAAAAAGTGGTCCATGTACACAATGCAATATTAGACACAGAAAAGAATGAAACAATGCCGTTTGCAGCACCATAGACGAGGCTACAGACAATCACACAACTTGAAGTAAGTCAGAAAGCGAGAGACACATATCCTATGATATCACGTATAGGTCTTATGTAAAAATTGATAGGAATGAACCTATTTCCACAGAGAAGGACACTCACGTGTTCAGAAAACAAGCTTGTGCTTAACCAAACGGAAAGGTGTGAGGAATGTATAACGGAGGATATTGGGTTTAACAGACATATGCTAATACTTATAAAATATATAATCATCAGACATACCGAATACCAAGAGAGGTCTACACAACATTCTGTAATAATCTCTACGGAACCGGATCCAAACATGAAAAGATATATGAATCAATGAAAGACATTCTGTACACCTAGAACAAACACAACATTGCAATCAAATTTGCTCTGAGAAAAATGAAAATTAAACTGAGAATATCAACAACAAATAAGTAGACATAGTTTCTGGGGGTTTGTCCTGGCACATTCCACTCTACTTTACAACCTACAAACAGGACTTCCAGGAAGGCTGTGTTGCCCTAGTAACCAGAGTTGGGAATATAGAAATGCTGCCCCCTTGTGGCCGTTTCCTGCAACAGCAGCTTTAAATGCAGAACTAATGGTCATGTGATATTCACAATTACTACAGGGCTGTAAAGGACACCTGCCCTCAAAAAATGTCCTGGTGCAGGTAATGGCCACAGGAATTCAGGGAACATGGCAAATTTTTCAAGGAAACAATTTGAAGAGGTGAGTTTCTCTGTTTTACTTAAAAAAAAACGTAGATGAAAGCTCAATATCGGGAATTATTAGACGCATGCAAATCCAACCTACAAGAAGGTATCACCACCCAACACTCAAAATGCCATCAGTAAAAAGTCTACAAACAATAAATTCTGAAGGGGTTTTAGAGAACTGTGTACCCTCTAGTTGCTGGTGGCATGTAAACTGGTAACAGCCAGTAGTGAGAACAGAATGGAGGTGCGTTGAAAGGGAAAAATTTGAACCACCATATGATCTAGTAGGCCCACTGCTGGGCCTAATCCCTGAGAAGACCAGAATCCAAAAGACACAGGCTGGCAATCCTGCACTGCATCAATATTTAGCATTGCCAAGACTTGGAAGTAACCAAAATGTCCATCCACAGATGAATGCACAAAGAAGAAGTGGTCCATCTACACAATGCAATATTCGCCATGGAAAAGGATGAAACACTGCTCTTTGCAGCACCATAGATGAGCCTAGAGATAATCACAGAACATGAGGTAAGTCGGAAAGCAGCCGACAAATAACCTGTGATACCACTCCTAGCTGTTACCTAACAACTGACACGTATGAACATATTTCCACAGAGAAAGACTCTCACAGACTTAGAAAACAAACTATGGTTATCTAAAAGGAAAGGTGGGAGGAATGGACACATTAAGATTAGGGTTACCGTACGTATACAAATACATATTAAACACACGTATCAAAAAGACCGACCATATACCAAGGGAGGTCTACTGAACGCTCTGTAATAATTTACACGGGGGCTTGCCTGGTGGCACCGTGGTTAAGAATCCACCTGCCAATGCAGGGGACACAGGTTCGATCCCTGGTTCGGGAAGGTCCCACATGCAGCAGAGCAACTAAGCCCGTGCACCACAACTAATGAGCCTACGCTCTGGAGCCCATGAGCCATAACTACTGAGCCCATGCACCACAACTACTGAAGCCCACACGCCTAGAGCCCGTGCTCCGCAACAAGAGAAGCCACTGCAGTGAGAAGCCGGTGCACCGCAACGGAGAGTAGCCCCCGCTCACCGCAACTGGAGAAAGCCCACATGCAGCAACGAAGATCCAACTCAGCCAAAAATAAATAAATAAATAAAATAAATTTATTTAAAAAAATAATAGTAATTTACATGGGAAGAGGATCTGTACATGAGTAGATATATATAATGTTCAATTGAACCTGATTGTGCACACCCAGAACAAACACTATTCTGCTCATTACCCCAATTTAAAAAATTAAAACCACGAACAACAATTAATGAGACATAAAGTTATTGGGGTTTTCCCTGGCACATCCCATTCTAATTTACAACCTAGGAACACAACTTTCAGGAAGGCTCTGCTGCCCTAGTAACCAGACTTGGGAATGGAGAAATGCTGCCGCCTTGTGGCCGTTTCCCACAACAGCAGCTTTAAACACAGGGCTAAGGGTCACTTGAGATTCACAGTAATTGTAGGGCCGTAAATGACACGTGTCCTCAAAAAATGTCCTGGGGTAGGTAATGGCCAAGAAAGTTCACAACACGGAAAATTTTTCAAGAAAACAATTTGAAGAGGTAAGTGTTACTCACTCGGTTGTTTTAAAAAAAAGAAGAACATGGATAAAAGCTCAATATCAGGAATTATTGGTTGGATGCAAATCCAAACTACAAAAAGATTTCACCACCCAATATTCAAAATGCCATCCGTAAAAAGTCTACAAACAATGCATGCTGACGGGTTGGGGGAGAAATGCATACCCACTATGCTGTTGGTTGGATGTAAACTGGTAACAGCTAATCATGAGAACAGAACGGAGCTGCGTTTAAAAGGTAAAAATTGAGCTACCATATCATGCGGCCGATCCCCTAATGGGCCTATACCCTAAGAAGACCAGAATGGGAAAGGCACAGACAGGCAAACATGCACTGCAGCAATATTTACAATAGCCAAGCCATGCAAGCAAACAAAATGTCCATCAACAGATAAATGGACAAAGAAGAAGTGGTGTACGTACCGAATGGAATAGTAGCCTCGGGAAAAAAATGAACAATGCCGTTTTCAGGACTACACATGAGCCTAGAAATAATCATAGTACGTTAAGTAAGTCAAAAAGGAATGACAAATATCCTATGATATCATTTATACGTGTTATCCATCCTAAGATTGCTCCCAATGAACATATTTCCACAGAAAAACACACTCACAGACTGATAAAACAAACTAATGGTTAACCAAAATGAAAGGTGGGAGGATGGATAAATTAGGATTATGGGGGTAGCATACATATACTAATGTATGTTAAATGTATATAAACATATAACATATAAACTATATGAATTATATAATCACCAATACATATAAAATATATCATGACAAAACACCTACCAAATACCAAGGGAGGTCTACTCAACATTCTGTAATAACGTACATGGTAACAGGATCCGAAGATGAACAGACATATGTATGAATCATTGACCAGATTCTGTACAGCCAGACAATCACAACACTCTAATCAAATTTCCTCCGATAAGAAATATAAATTAAATTTAAAAAACGAACATAAGTAAGGAGACATAAACTTCTGGGGGCTTGTCCCAGCACATTCCACTCTAATTTACAACCGAGGAACACGACGTCCAGGAAGACTCTGTTGCCCTAGTAACAAGAGTTGAGAACGTAATAATGCTGCCACCTTGTGGCTGTTTCCCACAACAGCAGCTTTAAACACAGTGCTAATGGTCGCTTAATAGTCACGAGGACTGCGGGGCTGTAAATGATACCTGCCCTCAAAAAATGTCCTGGGGTAGGGAATAGGCAAGAAATTTCAACACATGACAAAGTTTTCAAGAAGTCAATATGAGAGGGAAGTTGTACTCACTCTTTAAAAAAAAAGGAAAAGAAAAAAAAAGACATGCCTATAGCTCAGTATAAGGAATTATTAGCTGCATGCAAATCCCACGTCCACAAAGGTTTCAGCTCACACCAGTCAAATGACCATCAGCAAAAAGTCTACAAACTATAAATGCTGAAGAGGTTTTAGGGAACTGTGTACCTTCTAGCTGCTGATGGGGTGTAAAGTGCTAACAGCACTAATGAAAACTGAATGCAACTGCTTTAAAAGGTAAAAATTGAGCTACCGTATGATGCGGCAGGGCACCTTCTGGGCCTATAACCTAAGACCACCAGAATCGGAAAGACAGAGGCAGGCAAATGTGCACTGCAGCAATATTGAAAGAGCCAAGACATGGAAGCAAAAAAAAGCTCCATAAACAGATGAATGGACAAAGAAGAAGTGGTATATGTACAGAATGGAATATTAGCCACGAAAAAAAATAAAAGAATGGCATATGCAGCACCACGGATGAGCCTAGAGATAATCACACAACGTGAAGTAAGTCAGATTGCGAAAGACAAATGTTCTACGATATCACTTATGTTATCTGAAAATTCATAAAAATGAACATATTTCCATAGGGAAAGACAATCTCAGATGGAGAAGACAAACTTATGGTTAAGCCAAAGAAAAGGTGTGAGGAATGGACAAATTAGGATATTGGGGTTAACAAACATATACTAATACATATAAAATATATCATCCCCAAAGACCTATGGAATACCAAGAGTGGTCTATTCAACACTCTACAATAACCTACATGGAAAAGGACACAAAGATCAATAGATATATGTATATGTGTACATGAACAAGATTCTGTGCAGCTAGAACAAAAGACATTTTAAAATCCAATTTGCTCTGATAAAAATGAAAACTTAAAGACACAAACAAGAATTAAGGAGGCTAAAACTTATGGGGGTTTGTCCTGACACATTCCACTCTAATCTGCAACCTAAAAGCACAACTTGCAGCAAGGTTCTGTTTCCCTAGCAAGCAGAGTTGGCAACGTAGAAATGCTGCCACCTTAAGGCCGTTTCCTCAAACAGCAGCTTTAAATCCACTGCTAATGGTCACTGATATTCACAAGGACTGCAGGGCTGTAAATGACTCATGCCCTCAAAAACTGTCCTGGGGTAGGGAATGGCCAAAAAAATCCAAACGCGGCAAATTTTTCAAGAAGGAAATTTGAAGTTGTAAGTTTAGCTGAATCTTAAAAAAAAATGAAAAGGACATTGATCCACGCAAAACATCAGGAATTATTAGACGCATGCAAATCCAATCTACACAAACGTATCACCTCACACCAGTCAGAATGACCATCAGCAAAACGTCAACAAACAATAGATGTTGAAGAAGTTGTGGAGAATAGCGTAACCTCTCGGTCTAAGTGGGATGTAAACTGGTCACCGCCAATAATAGCAACAGAATGGCAGTGCGTTGAAAGGTAAAAATTGAGTCCCCATATGATCCGGAAGGCCTGCTATTGGGCCTGTCACCTGTGAAAGCCAGAATCAAAAAGACACAGGATGGAACATCGTGTATTGCAGCAGTATTTACAATAGCCAAGACATGGAAGCAACAAAAATGTCCATCATCAGATGAATGGACGAAAAAGTGGTCCATGTACACAATGCAATATTAGACACAGAAAAGAATGAAACAATGCCGTTTGCAGCACCATAGACGAGGCTACAGACAATCACACAACTTGAAGTAAGTCAGAAAGCGAGAGACACATATCCTATGATATCACGTATAGGTCTTATGTAAAAATTGATAGGAATGAACCTATTTCCACAGAGAAGGACACTCACGTGTTCAGAAAACAAGCTTGTGCTTAACCAAACGGAAAGGTGTGAGGAATGTATAACGGAGGATATTGGGTTTAACAGACATATGCTAATACTTATAAAATATATAATCATCAGACATACCGAATACCAAGAGAGGTCTACACAACATTCTGTAATAATCTCTACGGAACAGGATCCAAACATGAAAAGATATATGAATCAATGAAAGACATTCTGTACACCTAGAACAAACACAACATTGCAATCAAATTTGCTCTGAGAAAAATGAAAATTAAACTGAGAATATCAACAACAAATAAGTAGACATAGTTTCTGGGGGTTTGTCCTGGCACATTCCACTCTACTTTACAACCTACAAACAGGACTTCCAGGAAGGCTGTGTTGCCCTAGTAACCAGAGTTGGGAATATAGAAATGCTGCCCCCTTGTGGCCGTTTCCTGCAACAGCAGCTTTAAATGCAGAACTAATGGTCATGTGATATTCACAATTACTACAGGGCTGTAAAGGACACCTGCCCTCAAAAAATGTCCTGGTGCAGGTAATGGCCACAGGAATTCAGGGAACATGGCAAATTTTTCAAGGAAACAATTTGAAGAGGTGAGTTTCTCTGTTTTACTTAAAAAAAAAACGTAGATGAAAGCTCAATATCGGGAATTATTAGACGCATGCAAATCCAACCTACAAGAAGGTATCACCACCCAACACTCAAAATGCCATCAGTAAAAAGTCTACAAACAATAAATTCTGAAGGGGTTTTAGAGAACTGTGTACCCTCTAGTTGCTGGTGGCATGTAAACTGGTAACAGCCAGTAGTGAGAACAGAATGGAGGTGCGTTGAAAGGGAAAAATTTGAACCACCATATGATCTAGTAGGCCCACTGCTGGGCCTAATCCCTGAGAAGACCAGAATCCAAAAGACACAGGCTGGCAATCCTGCACTGCATCAATATTTAGCATTGCCAAGACTTGGAAGTAACCAAAATGTCCATCCACAGATGAATGCACAAAGAAGAAGTGGTCCATCTACACAATGCAATATTCGCCATGGAAAAGGATGAAACACTGCTCTTTGCAGCACCATAGATGAGCCTAGAGATAATCACAGAACATGAGGTAAGTCGGAAAGCAGCCGACAAATAACCTGTGATACCACTCCTAGGTGTTACCTAACAACTGACACGTATGAACATATTTCCACAGAGAAAGACTCTCACAGACTTAGAAAACAAACTATGGTTATCTAAAAGGAAAGGTGGGAGGAATGGATACATTAAGATTAGGGTTACCGTACGTATACAAATACATATTAAACACACGTATCAAAAAGACCGACCATATACCAAGGGAGGTCTACTGAACGCTCTGTAATAATTTACACGGGGGCTTGCCTGGTGGCACCGTGGTTAAGAATCCACCTGCCAATGCAGGGGACACAGGTTCGATCCCTGGTTCGGGAAGGTCCCACATGCAGCAGAGCAACTAAGCCCATGCACCACAACTACTGAAGCCCACACGCCTAGAGCCCGTGCTCCGCAACAAGAGAAGCCACTGCAGTGAGAAGCCGGTGCACCGCAACGGAGAGTAGCCCCCGCTCACCACAACTGGAGAAAGCCCACATGCAGCAACGAAGATCCAACTCAGCCAAAAATAAATAAATAAATAAAATAAATTTATTTAAAAAAATAATAGTAATTTACATGGGAAGAGGATCTGTACATGAGTAGATATATATAATGTTCAATTGAACCTGATTGTGCACACCCAGAACAAACACTATTCTGCTCATTACCCCAATTTAAAAAATTAAAACCACGAACAACAATTAATGAGACATAAAGTTATTGGGGTTTTCCCTGGCACATCCCATTCTAATTTACAACCTAGGAACACAACTTTCAGGAAGGCTCTGCTGCCCTAGTAACCAGACTTGGGAATGGAGAAATGCTGCCGCCTTGTGGCCGTTTCCCACAACAGCAGCTTTAAACACAGGGCTAAGGGTCACTTGAGATTCACAGTAATTGTAGGGCCGTAAATGACACGTGTCCTCAAAAAATGTCCTGGGGTAGGTAATGGCCAAGAAAGTTCACAACACGGAAAATTTTTCAAGAAAACAATTTGAAGAGGTAAGTGTTACTCACTCGGTTGTTTTAAAAAAAGAAGAACATGGATAAAAGCTCAATATCAGGAATTATTGGTTGGATGCAAATCCAAACTACAGAAAGATTTCACCACCCAATATTCAAAATGCCATCCGTAAAAAGTCTACAAACAATGCATGCTGACGGGTTGGGGGAGAAATGCATACCCACTATGCTGTTGGTTGGATGTAAACTGGTAACAGCTAATCATGAGAACAGAACGGAGCTGCGTTTAAAAGGTGAAAATTGAGCTACCATATCATGCGGCCGATCCCCTAATGGGCCTATACCCTAAGAAGACCAGAATGGGAAAGGCACAGACAGGCAAACATGCACTGCAGCAATATTTACAATAGCCAAGCCATGCAAGCAAACAAAATGTCCATCAACAGATAAATGGACAAAGAAGAAGTGGTGTACGTACCGAATGGAATAGTAGCCTCGGGAAAAAAATGAACAATGCCGTTTTCAGGACTACACATGAGCCTAGAAATAATCATAGTACGTTAAGTAAGTCAAAAAGGAATGACAAATATCCTATGATATCATTTATACGTGTTATCCATCCTAAGATTGCTCCCAATGAACATATTTCCACAGAAAAACACACTCACAGACTGATAAAACAAACTAATGGTTAACCAAAATGAAAGGTGGGAGGATGGATAAATTAGGATTATGGGGGTAGCATACATATACTAATGTATGTTAAATGTATATAAACATATAACATATAAACTATATGAATTATATAATCACCAATACATATAAAATATATCATGACAAAACACCTACCAAATACCAAGGGAGGTCTACTCAACATTCTGTAATAACGTACATGGTAACAGGATCCGAAGATGAACAGACATATGTATGAATCACTGACCAGATTCTGTACAGCCAGACAATCACAACACTCTAATCAAATTTCCTCCGATAAGAAATATAAATTAAATTTAAAAAACGAACATAAGTAAGGGGACATAAACTTCTGGGGGCTTGTCCCAGCACATTCCACTCTAATTTACAACCGAGGAACACGACGTCCAGGAAGACTCTGTTGCCCTAGTAACAAGAGTTGAGAACGTAATAATGCTGCCGCCTTGTGGCTGTTTCCCACAACAGCAGCTTGAAACCCAGTGCTAATGGTCGCTTAATAGTCACAAGGACTGCAGGGCTGTAAATGATACCTGCCCTCAAAAAATGTCCTGGGGTAGGGAATAGGCAAGAAATTTCAACACATGACAAAGTTTTCAAGAAGTCAATATGAGAGGGAAGTTGTACTCACTCTTTAGAAAAAAAGGAAAAGCAAAAAAAGCACATGCCTAAAGCTCAGTATAAGGAATTATTAGCTGCATGCAAATCCCACGTCCACAAAGGTTTCAGCTCACACCAGTCAAATGACCATCAGCAAAAAGTCTACAAACTATAAATGCTGAAGAGGTTTTAGGGAACTGTGTACCTTCTAGCTGCTGATGGGGTGTAAAGTGCTAACAGCACTAATGAAAACTGAATGCAGCAGCTTTAAAAGGTAAAAATTGAGCTACCGTATGATGCGGCAGGGCACCTTCTGGGCCTATAACCTAAGACCACCAGAATCGGAAAGACAGAGGCAGGCAAATGTGCACTGCAGCAATATTGAAAGAGCCAAGACATGGAAGCAAAAAAAGCACCATAAACAGATGAATGGACAAAGAAGAAGTGGTATATGTATAGAATGGAATATTAGCCACGAAAAAAAATAAAAGAACGGCATATGCAGCACCACAGATGAGCCTAGAGAAAATCACACAACGTGAAGTAAGTCAGATTGCGAAAGACAAATGTTCTACGATATCACTTATGTTATCTGAAAATTCATAAAAATGAACATATTTCCATAGGGAAAGACAATCTCAGATGGAGAAGACAAACTTATGGTTAAGCCAAAGAAAAGGTGTGAGGAATGGACAAATTAGGATATTGGGGTTAACAAACATATACTAATACATATAAAATATATCATCCCCAAAGACCTATGGAATACCAAGAGTGGTCTATTCAACACTCTACAATAACCTACATGGAAAAGGACACAAAGATCAATAGATATATGTATATGTGTACATGAACAAGATTCTGTGCAGCTAGAACAAAAGACATTTTAAAATCCAATTTGCTCTGATAAAAATGAAAACTTAAAGACACAAACAAGAATTAAGGAGGCTAAAACTTATGGGGGTTTGTCCTGACACATTCCACTCTAATCTGCAACCTAAAAGCACAACTTGCAGCAAGGTTCTGTTTCCCTAGCAAGCAGAGTTGGCAACGTAGAAATGCTGCCACCTTAAGGCCGTTTCCTCAAACAGCAGCTTTAAATCCACTGCTAATGGTCACTGATATTCACAAGGACTGCAGGGCTGTAAATGACTCATGCCCTCAAAAACTGTCCTGGGGTAGGGAATGGCCAAAAAAATCCAAACGCGGCAAATTTTTCAAGAAGGAAATTTGAAGTTGTAAGTTTAGCTGAATCTTAAAAAAAAATGAAAAGGACATTGATACACGCAAAACATCAGGAATTATTAGACGCATGCAAATCCAATCTACACAAACGTATCACCTCACACCAGTCAGAATGACCATCAGCAAAACGTCAACAAACAATAGATGTTGAAGAAGTTGTGGAGAATAGCGTAACCTCTCGGTCTAAGTGGGATGTAAACTGGTCACCGCCAATAATAGGAACAGAATGGCAGTGCGTTGAAAGGTAAAAATTGAGTCCCCATATGATCCGGAAGGCCCGCTATTGGGCCTGTCACCTGTGAAAGCCAGAATCAAAAAGACACAGGATGGAACATCGTGTATTGCAGCAGTATTTACAATAGCCAAGACATGGAAGCAACAAAAATGTCCATCATCAGATGAATGGACGAAAAAGTGGTCCATGTACACAATGCAATATTAGACACAGAAAAGAATGAAACAATGCCGTTTGCAGCACCATAGACGAGGCTACAGACAATCACACAACTTGAAGTAAGTCAGAAAGCGAGAGACACGTATCCTATGATATCACGTATAGCTCTTATCTAAAAATTGATAGGAATGAACCTATTTCCACAGAGAAGGACACTCACGTGTTCAGAAAACAAGCTTGTGCTTAACCAAACGGAAAGGTGTGAGGAATGTATAACGGAGGATATTGGGTTTAACAGACATATGCTAATACTTATAAAATATATAATCATCAGACATACCGAATACCAAGAGAGGTCTACACAACATTCTGTAATAATCTCTACGGAACAGGATCCAAACATGAAAAGATATATGAATCAATGAAAGACATTCTGTACACCTAGAACAAACACAACATTGCAATCAAATTTGCTCTGAGAAAAATGAAAATTAAACTGAGAATATCAACAACAAATAAGTAGACATAGTTTCTGGGGGTTTGTCCTGGCACATTCCACTCTACTTTACAACCTACAAACAGGACTTCCAGGAAGGCTGTGTTGCCCTAGTAACCAGAGTTGGGAATATAGAAATGCTGCCCCCTTGTGGCCGTTTCCTGCAACAGCAGCTTTAAATGCAGAACTAATGGTCATGTGATATTCACAATTACTACAGGGCTGTAAAGGACACCTGCCCTCAAAAAATGTCCTGGTGCAGGTAATGGCCACAGGAATTCAGGGAACATGGCAAATTTTTCAAGGAAACAATTTGAAGAGGTGAGTTTCTCTGTTTTACTTAAAAAAAAAACGTAGATGAAAGCTCAATATCGGGAATTATTAGACGCATGCAAATCCAACCTACAAGAAGGTATCACCACCCAACACTCAAAATGCCATCAGTAAAAAGTCTACAAACAATAAATTCTGAAGGGGTTTTAGAGAACTGTGTACCCTCTAGTTGCTGGTGGCATGTAAACTGGTAACAGCCAGTAGTGAGAACAGAATGGAGGTGCGTTGAAAGGGAAAAATTTGAACCACCATATGATCTAGTAGGCCCACTGCTGGGCCTAATCCCTGAGAAGACCAGAATCCAAAAGACACAGGCTGACAATCCTGCACTGCATCAATATTTAGCATTGCCAAGACTTGGAAGTAACCAAAATGTCCATCCACAGATGAATGCACAAAGAAGAAGTGGTCCATCTACACAATGCAATATTCGCCATGGAAAAGGATGAAACACTGCTCTTTGCAGCACCATAGATGAGCCTAGAGATAATCACAGAACATGAGGTAAGTCGGAAAGCAGCCGACAAATAACCTGTGATATCACTCCTAGCTGTTACCTAACAACTGACACGTATGAACATATTTCCACAGAGAAAGACTCTCACAGACTTAGAAAACAAACTATGGTTATCTAAAAGGAAAGGTGGGAGGAATGGACACATTAAGATTAGGGTTACCGTACGTATACAAATACATATTAAACACACGTATCAAAAAGACCGACCATATACCAAGGGAGGTCTACTGAACGCTCTGTAATAATTTACACGGGGGCTTGCCTGGTGGCACCGTGGTTAAGAATCCACCTGCCAATGCAGGGGACACAGGTTCGATCCCTGGTTCGGGAAGGTCCCACATGCAGCAGAGCAACTAAGCCCGTGCACCACAACTAATGAGCCTACGCTCTGGAGCCCATGAGCCATAACTACTGAGCCCATGCACCACAACTACTGAAGCCCACACGCCTAGAGCCCGTGCTCCGCAACAAGAGAAGCCACTGCAGTGAGAAGCCGGTGCACCGCAACGGAGAGTAGCCCCCGCTCACCGCAACTGGAGAAAGCCCACATGCAGCAACGAAGATCCAACTCAGCCAAAAATAAATAAATAAATAAAATAAATTTATTTAAAAAAATAATAGTAATTTACATGGGAAGAGGATCTGTACATGAGTAGATATATATAATGTTCAATTGAACCTGATTGTGCACACCCAGAACAAACACTATTCTGCTCATTACCCCAATTTAAAAAATTAAAACCACGAACAACAATTAATGAGACATAAAGTTATTGGGGTTTTCCCTGGCACATCCCATTCTAATTTACAACCTAGGAACACAACTTTCAGGAAGGCTCTGCTGCCCTAGTAACCAGACTTGGGAATGGAGAAATGCTGCTGCCTTGTGGCCGTTTCCCACAACAGCAGCTTTAAACACAGGGCTAAGGGTCACTTGAGATTCACAGTAATTGTAGGGCCGTAAATGACACGTGTCCTCAAAAAATGTCCTGGGGTAGGTAATGGCCAAGAAAGTTCACAACACGGAAAATTTTTCAAGAAAACAATTTGAAGAGGTAAGTGTTACTCACTCGGTTGTTTTAAAAAAAGAAGAACATGGATAAAAGCTCAATATCAGGAATTATTGGTTGGATGCAAATCCAAACTACAAAAAGATTTCACCACCCAATATTCAAAATGCCATCCGTAAAAAGTCTACAAACAATGCATGCTGACGGGTTGGGGGAGAAATGCATACCCACTATGCTGTTGGTTGGATGTAAACTGGTAACAGCTAATCATGAGAACAGAACGGAGCTGCGTTTAAAAGGTAAAAATTGAGCTACCATATCATGCGGCCGATCCCCTAATGGGCCTATACCCTAAGAAGACCAGAATGGGAAAGGCACAGACAGGCAAACATGCACTGCAGCAATATTTACAATAGCCAAGCCATGCAAGCAAACAAAATGTCCATCAACAGATAAATGGACAAAGAAGAAGTGGTGTACGTACCGAATGGAATAGTAGCCTCGGGAAAAAAATGAACAATGCCGTTTTCAGGACTACACATGAGCCTAGAAATAATCATAGTACGTTAAGTAAGTCAAAAAGGAATGACAAACATCCTATGATATCATTTATACGTGTTATCCATCCTAAGATTGCTCCCAATGAACATATTTCCACAGAAAAACACACTCACAGACTGATAAAACAAACTAATGGTTAACCAAAATGAAAGGTGGGAGGATGGATAAATTAGGATTATGGGGGTAGCATACATATACTAATGTATGTTAAATGTATATAAACATATAACATATAAACTATATGAATTATATAATCACCAATACATATAAAATATATCATGACAAAACACCTACCAAATACCAAGGGAGGTCTACTCAACATTCTGTAATAACGTACATGGTAACAGGATCCGAAGATGAACAGACATATGTATGAATCATTGACCAGATTCTGTACAGCCAGACAATCACAACACTCTAATCAAATTTCCTCTGATAAGAAATATAAATTAAATTTAAAAAACGAACATAAGTAAGGAGACATAAACTTCTGGGGGCTTGTCCCAGCACATTCCACTCTAATTTACAACCGAGGAACACGACGTCCAGGAAGACTCTGTTGCCCTAGTAACAAGAGTTGAGAACGTAATAATGCTGCCGCCTTGTGGCTGTTTCCCACAACAGCAGCTTTAAACACAGTGCTAATGGTCGCTTAATAGTCACGAGGACTGCGGGGCTGTAAATGATACCTGCCCTCAAAAAATGTCCTGGGGTAGGGAATAGGCAAGAAATTTCAACACATGACAAAGTTTTCAAGAAGTCAATATGAGAGGGAAGTTGTACTCACTCTTTAAAAAAAAAGGAAAAGAAAAAAAAGACATGCCTATAGCTCAGTATAAGGAATTATTAGCTGCATGCAAATCCCACGTCCACAAAGGTTTCAGCTCACACCAGTCAAATGACCATCAGCAAAAAGTCTACAAACTATAAATGCTGAAGAGGTTTTAGGGAACTGTGTACCTTCTAGCTGCTGATGGGGTGTAAAGTGCTAACAGCACTAATGAAAACTGAATGCAACTGCTTTAAAAGGTAAAAATTGAGCTACCGTATGATGCGGCAGGGCACCTTCTGGGCCTATAACCTAAGACCACCAGAATCGGAAAGACAGAGGCAGGCAAATGTGCACTGCAGCAATATTGAAAGAGCCAAGACATGGAAGCAAAAAAAAGCTCCATAAACAGATGAATGGACAAAGAAGAAGTGGTATATGTACAGAATGGAATATTAGCCACGAAAAAAAATAAAAGAATGGCATATGCAGCACCACGGATGAGCCTAGAGATAATCACACAACGTGAAGTAAGTCAGATTGCGAAAGACAAATGTTCTACGATATCACTTATGTTATCTGAAAATTCATAAAAATGAACATATTTCCATAGGGAAAGACAATCTCAGATGGAGAAGACAAACTTATGGTTAAGCCAAAGAAAAGGTGTGAGGAATGGACAAATTAGGATATTGGGGTTAACAAACATATACTAATACATATAAAATATATCATCCCCAAAGACCTATGGAATACCAAGAGTGGTCTATTCAACACTCTACAATAACCTACATGGAAAAGGACACAAAGATCAATAGATATATGTATATGTGTACATGAACAAGATTCTGTGCAGCTAGAACAAAAGACATTTTAAAATCCAATTTGCTCTGATAAAAATGAAAACTTAAAGACACAAACAAGAATTAAGGAGGCTAAAACTTATGGGGGTTTGTCCTGACACATTCCACTCTAATCTGCAACCTAAAAGCACAACTTGCAGCAAGGTTCTGTTTCCCTAGCAAGCAGAGTTGGCAACGTAGAAATGCTGCCACCTTAAGGCCGTTTCCTCAAACAGCAGCTTTAAATCCACTGCTAATGGTCACTGATATTCACAAGGACTGCAGGGCTGTAAATGACTCATGCCCTCAAAAACTGTCCTGGGGTAGGGAATGGCCAAAAAAATCCAAACGCGGCAAATTTTTCAAGAAGGAAATTTGAAGTTGTAAGTTTAGCTGAATCTTAAAAAAAAATGAAAAGGACATTGATCCACGCAAAACATCAGGAATTATTAGACGCATGCAAATCCAATCTACACAAATGTATCACCTCACACCAGTCAGAATAACCATCAGCAAAACGTCAACAAACAATAGATGTTGAAGAAGTTGTGGAGAATAGCGTAACCTCTCGGTCTAAGTGGGATGTAAACTGGTCACCGCCAATAATAGGAACAGAATGGCAGTGCGTTGAAAGGTAAAAATTGAGTCCCCATATGATCCAGAAGGCCCGCTATTGGGCCTGTCACCTGTGAAAGCCAGAATCAAAAAGACACAGGATGGAACATCGTGTATTGCAGCAGTATTTACAATAGCCAAGACATGGAAGCAACAAAAATGTCCATCATCAGATGAATGGACGAAAAAGTGGTCCATGTACACAATGCAATATTAGACACAGAAAAGAATGAAACAATGCCGTTTGCAGCACCATAGACGAGGCTACAGACAATCACACAACTTGAAGTAAGTCAGAAAGCGAGAGACACATATCCTTTGATATCACGTATAGGTCTTATGTAAAAATTGATAAGAATGAACCTATTTCCACAGAGAAGGACACTCACGTGTTCAGAAAACAAGCTTGTGCTTAACCAAACGGAAAGGTGTGAGGAATGTATAACGGAGGATATTGGGTTTAACAGACATATGCTAATACTTATAAAATATATAATCATCAGACATACCGAATACCAAGAGAGGTCTACACAACATTCTGTAATAATCTCTACGGAACAGGATCCAAACATGAAAAGATATATGAATCAATGAAAGACATTCTGTACACCTAGAACAAACACAACATTGCAATCAAATTTGCTCTGAGAAAAATGAAAATTAAACTGAGAATATCAACAACAAATAAGTAGACATAGTTTCTGGGGGTTTGTCCTGGCACATTCCACTCTACTTTACAACCTACAAACAGGACTTCCAGGAAGGCTGTGTTGCCCTAGTAACCAGAGTTGGGAATATAGAAATGCTGCCCCCTTGTGGCCGTTTCCTGCAACAGCAGCTTTAAATGCAGAACTAATGGTCATGTGATATTCACAATTACTACAGGGCTGTAAAGGACACCTGCCCTCAAAAAATGTCCTGGTGCAGGTAATGGCCACAGGAATTCAGGGAACATGGCAAATTTTTCAAGGAAACAATTTGAAGAGGTGAGTTTCTCTGTTTTACTTAAAAAAAACCTAGATGAAAGCTCAATATTGGGAATTATTAGACGCATGCAAATCCAACCTACAAGAAGGTATCACCACCCAACACTCAAAATGCCATCAGTAAAAAGTCTACAAACAATAAATTCTGAAGGGGTTTTAGAGAACTGTGTACCCTCTAGTTGCTGGTGGCATGTAAACTGGTAACAGCCAGTAGTGAGAACAGAATGGAGGTGCGTTGAAAGGGAAAAATTTGAACCACCATATGATCTAGTAGGCCCACTGCTGGGCCTAATCCCTGAGAAGACCAGAATCCAAAAGACACAGGCTGGCAATCCTGCACTGCATCAATATTTAGCATTGCCAAGACTTGGAAGTAACCAAAATGTCCATCCACAGATGAATGCACAAAGAAGAAGTGGTCCATCTACACAATGCAATATTCGCCATGGAAAAGGATGAAACACTGCTCTTTGCAGCACCATAGATGAGCCTAGAGATAATCACAGAACATGAGGTAAGTCGGAAAGCAGCCGACAAATAACCTGTGATATCACTCCTAGCTGTTACCTAACAACTGACACGTATGAACATATTTCCACAGAGAAAGACTCTCACAGACTTAGAAAACAAACTATGGTTATCTAAAAGGAAAGGTGGGAGGAATGCACACATTAAGATTAGGGTTACCGTACGTATACAAATACATATTAAACACACGTATCAAAAAGACCGACCATATACCAAGGGAGGTCTACTGAACGCTCTGTAATAATTTACACGGGGGCTTGCCTGGTGGCACCGTGGTTAAGAATCCACCTGCCAATGCAGGGGACACAGGTTCGATCCCTGGTTCGGGAAGGTCCCACATGCAGCAGAGCAACTAAGCCCGTGCACCACAACTAATGAGCCTACGCTCTGGAGCCCATGAGCCATAACTACTGAGCCCATGCACCACAACTACTGAAGCCCACACGCCTAGAGCCCGTGCTCCGCAACAAGAGAAGCCACTGCAGTGAGAAGCCGGTGCACCGCAACGGAGAGTAGCCCCCGCTCACCGCAACTGGAGAAAGCCCACATGCAGCAACGAAGATCCAACTCAGCCAAAAATAAATAAATAAATAAAATAAATTTATTTAAAAAAATAATAGTAATTTACATGGGAAGAGGATCTGTACATGAGTAGATATATATAATGTTCAATTGAACCTGATTGTGCACACCCAGAACAAACACTATTCTGCTCATTACCCCAATTTAAAAAATTAAAACCACGAACAACAATTAATGAGACATAAAGTTATTGGGGTTTTCCCTGGCACATCCCATTCTAATTTACAACCTAGGAACACAACTTTCAGGAAGGCTCTGCTGCCCTAGTAACCAGACTTGGGAATGGAGAAATGCTGCCGCCTTGTGGCCGTTTCCCACAACAGCAGCTTTAAACACAGGGCTAAGGGTCACTTGAGATTCACAGTAATTGTAGGGCCGTAAATGACACGTGTCCTCAAAAAATGTCCTGGGGTAGGTAATGGCCAAGAAAGTTCACAACACGGAAAATTTTTCAAGAAAACAATTTGAAGAGGTAAGTGTTACTCACTCGGTTGTTTTAAAAAAAGAAGAACATGGATAAAAGCTCAATATCAGGAATTATTGGTTGGATGCAAATCCAAACTACAAAAAGATTTCACCACCCAATATTCAAAATGCCATCCGTAAAAAGTCTACAAACAATGCATGCTGACGGGTTGGGGGAGAAATGCATACCCACTATGCTGTTGGTTGGATGTAAACTGGTAACAGCTAATCATGAGAACAGAACGGAGCTGCGTTTAAAAGGTAAAAATTGAGCTACCATATCATGCGGCCGATCCCCTAATGGGCCTATACCCTAAGAAGACCAGAATGGGAAAGGCACAGACAGGCAAACATGCACTGCAGCAATATTTACAATAGCCAAGCCATGCAAGCAAACAAAATGTCCATCAACAGATAAATGGACAAAGAAGAAGTGGTGTACGTACCGAATGGAATAGTAGCCTCGGGAAAAAAATGAACAATGCCGTTTTCAGGACTACACATGAGCCTAGAAATAATCATAGTACGTTAAGTAAGTCAAAAAGGAATGACAAATATCCTATGATATCATTTATACGTGTTATCCATCCTAAGATTGCTCCCAATGAACATATTTCCACAGAAAAACACACTCACAGACTGATAAAACAAACTAATGGTTAACCAAAATGAAAGGTGGGAGGATGGATAAATTAGGATTATGGGGGTAGCATACATATACTAATGTATGTTAAATGTATATAAACATATAACATATAAACTATATGAATTATATAATCACCAATACATATAAAATATATCATGACAAAACACCTACCAAATACCAAGGGAGGTCTACTCAACATTCTGTAATAACGTACATGGTAACAGGATCCGAAGATGAACAGACATATGTATGAATCATTGACCAGATTCTGTACAGCCAGACAATCACAACACTCTAATCAAATTTCCTCCGATAAGAAATATAAATTAAATTTAAAAAACGAACATAAGTAAGGAGACATAAACTTCTGGGGGCTTGTCCCAGCACATTCCACTCTAATTTACAACCGAGGAACACGACGTCCAGGAAGACTCTGTTGCCCTAGTAACAAGAGTTGAGAACGTAATAATGCTGCCGCCTTGTGGCTGTTTCCCACAACAGCAGCTTTAAACACAGTGCTAATGGTCGCTTAATAGTCACGAGGACTGCGGGGCTGTAAATGATACCTGCCCTCAAAAAATGTCCTGGGGTAGGGAATAGGCAAGAAATTTCAACACATGACAAAGTTTTCAAGAAGTCAATATGAGAGGGAAGTTGTACTCACTCTTTAAAAAAAAAGGAAAAGAAAAAAAAAGACATGCCTATAGCTCAGTATAAGGAATTATTAGCTGCATGCAAATCCCACGTCCACAAAGGTTTCAGCTCACACCAGTCAAATGACCATCAGCAAAAAGTCTACAAACTATAAATGCTGAAGAGGTTTTAGGGAACTGTGTACCTTCTAGCTGCTGATGGGGTGTAAAGTGCTAACAGCACTAATGAAAACTGAATGCAACTGCTTTAAAAGGTAAAAATTGAGCTACCGTATGATGCGGCAGGGCACCTTCTGGGCCTATAACCTAAGACCACCAGAATCGGAAAGACAGAGGCAGGCAAATGTGCACTGCAGCAATATTGAAAGAGCCAAGACATGGAAGCAAAAAAAAGCTCCATAAACAGATGAATGGACAAAGAAGAAGTGGTATATGTACAGAATGGAATATTAGCCACGAAAAAAAATAAAAGAATGGCATATGCAGCACCACGGATGAGCCTAGAGATAATCACACAACGTGAAGTAAGTCAGATTGCGAAAGACAAATGTTCTACGATATCACTTATGTTATCTGAAAATTCATAAAAATGAACATATTTCCATAGGGAAAGACAATCTCAGATGGAGAAGACAAACTTATGGTTAAGCCAAAGAAAAGGTGTGAGGAATGGACAAATTAGGATATTGGGGTTAACAAACATATACTAATACATATAAAATATATCATCCCCAAAGACCTATGGAATACCAAGAGTGGTCTATTCAACACTCTACAATAACCTACATGGAAAAGGACACAAAGATCAATAGATATATGTATATGTGTACATGAACAAGATTCTGTGCAGCTAGAACAAAAGACATTTTAAAATCCAATTTGCTCTGATAAAAATGAAAACTTAAAGACACAAACAAGAATTAAGGAGGCTAAAACTTATGGGGGTTTGTCCTGACACATTCCACTCTAATCTGCAACCTAAAAGCACAACTTGCAGCAAGGTTCTGTTTCCCTAGCAAGCAGAGTTGGCAACGTAGAAATGCTGCCACCTTAAGGCCGTTTCCTCAAACAGCAGCTTTAAATCCACTGCTAATGGTCACTGATATTCACAAGGACTGCAGGGCTGTAAATGACTCATGCCCTCAAAAACTGTCCTGGGGTAGGGAATGGCCAAAAAAATCCAAACGCGGCAAATTTTTCAAGAAGGAAATTTGAAGTTGTAAGTTTAGCTGAATCTTAAAAAAAAATGAAAAGGACATTGATCCACGCAAAACATCAGGAATTATTAGACGCATGCAAATCCAATCTACACAAACGTATCACCTCACACCAGTCAGAATGACCATCAGCAAAACGTCAACAAACAATAGATGTTGAAGAAGTTGTGGAGAATAGCGTAACCTCTCGGTCTAAGTGGGATGTAAACTGGTCACCGCCAATAATAGGAACAGAATGGCAGTGCGTTGAAAGGTAAAAATTGAGTCCCCATATGATCCGGAAGGCCCGCTATTGGGCCTGTCACCTGTGAAAGCCAGAATCAAAAAGACACAGGATGGAACATCGTGTATTGCAGCAGTATTTACAATAGCCAAGACATGGAAGCAACAAAAATGTCCATCATCAGATGAATGGACGAAAAAGTGGTCCATGTACACAATGCAATATTAGACACAGAAAAGAATGAAACAATGCCGTTTGCAGCACCATAGACGAGGCTACAGACAATCACACAACTTGAAGTAAGTCAGAAAGCGAGAGACACATATCCTATGATATCACGTATAGGTCTTATGTAAAAATTGATAGGAATGAACCTATTTCCACAGAGAAGGACACTCACGTGTTCAGAAAACAAGCTTGTGCTTAACCAAACGGAAAGGTGTGAGGAATGTATAACGGAGGATATTGGGTTTAACAGACATATGCTAATACTTATAAAATATATAATCATCAGACATACCGAATACCAAGAGAGGTATACACAACATTCTGTAATAATCTCTACGGAACAGGATCCAAACATGAAAAGATATATGAATCAATGAAAGACATTCTGTACACCTAGAACAAACACAACATTGCAATCAAATTTGCTCTGAGAAAAATGAAAATTAAACTGAGAATATCAACAACAAATAAGTAGACATAGTTTCTGGGGGTTTGTCCTGGCACATTCCACTCTACTTTACAACCTACAAACAGGACTTCCAGGAAGGCTGTGTTGCCCTAGTAACCAGAGTTGGGAATATAGAAATGCTGCCCCCTTGTGGCCGTTTCCTGCAACAGCAGCTTTAAATGCAGAACTAATGGTCATGTGATATTCACAATTACTACAGGGCTGTAAAGGACACCTGCCCTCAAAAAATGTCCTGGTGCAGGTAATGGCCACAGGAATTCAGGGAACATGGCAAATTTTTCAAGGAAACAATTTGAAGAGGTGAGTTTCTCTGTTTTACTTAAAAAAAAACGTAGATGAAAGCTCAATATCGGGAATTATTAGACGCATGCAAATCCAACCTACAAGAAGGTATCACCACCCAACACTCAAAATGCCATCAGTAAAAAGTCTACAAACAATAAATTCTGAAGGGGTTTTAGAGAACTGTGTACCCTCTAGTTGCTGGTGGCATGTAAACTGGTAACAGCCAGTAGTGAGAACAGAATGGAGGTGCGTTGAAAGGGAAAAATTTGAACCACCATATGATCTAGTAGGCCCACTGCTGGGCCTAATCCCTGAGAAGACCAGAATCCAAAAGACACAGGCTGGCAATCCTGCACTGCATCAATATTTAGCATTGCCAAGACTTGGAAGTAACCAAAATGTCCATCCACAGATGAATGCACAAAGAAGAAGTGGTCCATCTACACAATGCAATATTCGCCATGGAAAAGGATGAAACACTGCTCTTTGCAGCACCATAGATGAGCCTAGAGATAATCACAGAACATGAGGTAAGTCGGAAAGCAGCCGACAAATAACCTGTGATATCACTCCTAGCTGTTACCTAACAACTGACACGTATGAACATATTTCCACAGAGAAAGACTCTCACAGACTTAGAAAACAAACTATGGTTATCTAAAAGGAAAGGTGGGAGGAATGGACACATTAAGATTAGGGTTACCGTACGTATACAAATACATATTAAACACACGTATCAAAAAGACCGACCATATACCAAGGGAGGTCTACTGAACGCTCTGTAATAATTTACACGGGGGCTTGCCTGGTGGCACCGTGGTTAAGAATCCACCTGCCAATGCAGGGGACACAGGTTCGATCCCTGGTTCGGGAAGGTCCCACATGCAGCAGAGCAACTAAGCCCGTGCACCACAACTAATGAGCCTACGCTCTGGAGCCCATGAGCCATAACTACTGAGCCCATGCACCACAACTACTGAAGCCCACACGCCTAGAGCCCGTGCTCCGCAACAAGAGAAGCCACTGCAGTGAGAAGCCGGTGCACCGCAACGGAGAGTAGCCCCCGCTCACCGCAACTGGAGAAAGCCCACATGCAGCAACGAAGATCCAACTCAGCCAAAAATAAATAAATAAATAAAATAAATTTATTTAAAAAAATAATAGTAATTTACATGGGAAGAGGATCTGTACATGAGTAGATATATATAATGTTCAATTGAACCTGATTGTGCACACCCAGAACAAACACTATTCTGCTCATTACCCCAATTTAAAAAATTAAAACCACGAACAACAATTAATGAGACATAAAGTTATTGGGGTTTTCCCTGGCACATCCCATTCTAATTTACAACCTAGGAACACAACTTTCAGGAAGGCTCTGCTGCCCTAGTAACCAGACTTGGGAATGGAGAAATGCTGCCGCCTTGTGGCCGTTTCCCACAACAGCAGCTTTAAACACAGGGCTAAGGGTCACTTGAGATTCACAGTAATTGTAGGGCCGTAAATGACACGTGTCCTCAAAAAATGTCCTGGGGTAGGTAATGGCCAAGAAAGTTCACAACACGGAAAATTTTTCAAGAAAACAATTTGAAGAGGTAAGTGTTACTCACTCGGTTGTTTTAAAAAAAAGAAGAACATGGATAAAAGCTCAATATCAGGAATTATTGGTTGGATGCAAATCCAAACTACAAAAAGATTTCACCACCCAATATTCAAAATGCCATCCGTAAAAAGTCTACAAACAATGCATGCTGACGGGTTGGGGGAGAAATGCATACCCACTATGCTGTTGGTTGGATGTAAACTGGTAACAGCTAATCATGAGAACAGAACGGAGCTGCGTTTAAAAGGTAAAAATTGAGCTACCATATCATGCGGCCGATCCCCTAATGGGCCTATACCCTAAGAAGACCAGAATGGGAAAGGCACAGACAGGCAAACATGCACTGCAGCAATATTTACAATAGCCAAGCCATGCAAGCAAACAAAATGTCCATCAACAGATAAATGGACAAAGAAGAAGTGGTGTACGTACCGAATGGAATAGTAGCCTCGGGAAAAAAATGAACAATGCCGTTTTCAGGACTACACATGAGCCTAGAAATAATCATAGTACGTTAAGTAAGTCAAAAAGGAATGACAAATATCCTATGATATCATTTATACGTGTTATCCATCCTAAGATTGCTCCCAATGAACATATTTCCACAGAAAAACACACTCACAGACTGATAAAACAAACTAATGGTTAACCAAAATGAAAGGTGGGAGGATGGATAAATTAGGATTATGGGGGTAGCATACATATACTAATGTATGTTAAATGTATATAAACATATAACATATAAACTATATGAATTATATAATCACCAATACATATAAAATATATCATGACAAAACACCTACCAAATACCAAGGGAGGTCTACTCAACATTCTGTAATAACGTACATGGTAACAGGATCCGAAGATGAACAGACATATGTATGAATCATTGACCAGATTCTGTACAGCCAGACAATCACAACACTCTAATCAAATTTCCTCCGATAAGAAATATAAATTAAATTTAAAAAACGAACATAAGTAAGGAGACATAAACTTCTGGGGGCTTGTCCCAGCACATTCCACTCTAATTTACAACCGAGGAACACGACGTCCAGGAAGACTCTGTTGCCCTAGTAACAAGAGTTGAGAACGTAATAATGCTGCCACCTTGTGGCTGTTTCCCACAACAGCAGCTTTAAACACAGTGCTAATGGTCGCTTAATAGTCACGAGGACTGCGGGGCTGTAAATGATACCTGCCCTCAAAAAATGTCCTGGGGTAGGGAATAGGCAAGAAATTTCAACACATGACAAAGTTTTCAAGAAGTCAATATGAGAGGGAAGTTGTACTCACTCTTTAAAAAAAAAGGAAAAGAAAAAAAAAGACATGCCTATAGCTCAGTATAAGGAATTATTAGCTGCATGCAAATCCCACGTCCACAAAGGTTTCAGCTCACACCAGTCAAATGACCATCAGCAAAAAGTCTACAAACTATAAATGCTGAAGAGGTTTTAGGGAACTGTGTACCTTCTAGCTGCTGATGGGGTGTAAAGTGCTAACAGCACTAATGAAAACTGAATGCAGCTGCTTTAAAAGGTAAAAATTGAGCTACCGTATGATGCGGCAGGGCACCTTCTGGGCCTATAACCTAAGACCACCAGAATCGGAAAGACAGAGGCAGGCAAATGTGCACTGCAGCAATATTGAAAGAGCCAAGACATGGAAGCAAAAAAAAGCTCCATAAACAGATGAATGGACAAAGAAGAAGTGGTATATGTACAGAATGGAATATTAGCCACGAAAAAAAATAAAAGAATGGCATATGCAGCACCACGGATGAGCCTAGAGATAATCACACAACGTGAAGTAAGTCAGATTGCGAAAGACAAATGTTCTACGATATCACTTATGTTATCTGAAAATTCATAAAAATGAACATATTTCCATAGGGAAAGACAATCTCAGATGGAGAAGACAAACTTATGGTTAAGCCAAAGAAAAGGTGTGAGGAATGGACAAATTAGGATATTGGGGTTAACAAACATATACTAATACATATAAAATATATCATCCCCAAAGACCTATGGAATACCAAGAGTGGTCTATTCAACACTCTACAATAACCTACATGGAAAAGGACACAAAGATCAATAGATATATGTATATGTGTACATGAACAAGATTCTGTGCAGCTAGAACAAAAGACATTTTAAAATCCAATTTGCTCTGATAAAAATGAAAACTTAAAGACACAAACAAGAATTAAGGAGGCTAAAACTTATGGGGGTTTGTCCTGACACATTCCACTCTAATCTGCAACCTAAAAGCACAACTTGCAGCAAGGTTCTGTTTCCCTAGCAAGCAGAGTTGGCAACGTAGAAATGCTGCCACCTTAAGGCCGTTTCCTCAAACAGCAGCTTTAAATCCACTGCTAATGGTCACTGATATTCACAAGGACTGCAGGGCTGTAAATGACTCATGCCCTCAAAAACTGTCCTGGGGTAGGGAATGGCCAAAAAAATCCAAACGCGGCAAATTTTTCAAGAAGGAAATTTGAAGTTGTAAGTTTAGCTGAATCTTAAAAAAAAATGAAAAGGACATTGATCCACGCAAAACATCAGGAATTATTAGACGCATGCAAATCCAATCTACACAAACGTATCACCTCACACCAGTCAGAATGACCATCAGCAAAACGTCAACAAACAATAGATGTTGAAGAAGTTGTGGAGAATAGCGTAACCTCTCGGTCTAAGTGGGATGTAAACTGGTCACCGCCAATAATAGGAACAGAATGGCAGTGCGTTGAAAGGTAAAAATTGAGTCCCCATATGATCCGGAAGGCCCGCTATTGGGCCTGTCACCTGTGAAAGCCAGAATCAAAAAGACACAGGATGGAACATCGTGTATTGCAGCAGTATTTACAATAGCCAAGACATGGAAGCAACAAAAATGTCCATCATCAGATGAATGGACGAAAAAGTGGTCCATGTACACAATGCAATATTAGACACAGAAAAGAATGAAACAATGCCGTTTGCAGCACCATAGACGAGGCTACAGACAATCACACAACTTGAAGTAAGTCAGAAAGCGAGAGACACATATCCTTTGATATCACGTATAGGTCTTATGTAAAAATTGATAGGAATGAACCTATTTCCACAGAGAAGGACACTCACGTGTTCAGAAAACAAGCTTGTGCTTAACCAAACGGAAAGGTGTGAGGAATGTATAACGGAGGATATTGGGTTTAACAGACATATGCTAATACTTATAAAATATATAATCATCAGACATACCGAATACCAAGAGAGGTCTACACAACATTCTGTAATAATCTCTACGGAACAGGATCCAAACATGAAAAGATATATGAATCAATGAAAGACATTCTGTACACCTAGAACAAACACAACATTGCAATCAAATTTGCTCTGAGAAAAATGAAAATTAAACTGAGAATATCAACAACAAATAAGTAGACATAGTTTCTGGGGGTTTGTCCTGGCACATTCCACTCTACTTTACAACCTACAAACAGGACTTCCAGGAAGGCTGTGTTGCCCTAGTAACCAGAGTTGGGAATATAGAAATGCTGCCCCCTTGTGGCCGTTTCCTGCAACAGCAGCTTTAAATGCAGAACTAATGGTCATGTGATATTCACAATTACTACAGGGCTGTAAAGGACACCTGCCCTCAAAAAATGTCCTGGTGCAGGTAATGGCCACAGGAATTCAGGGAACATGGCAAATTTTTCAAGGAAACAATTTGAAGAGGTGAGTTTCTCTGTTTTACTTAAAAAAAACCTAGATGAAAGCTCAATATTGGGAATTATTAGACGCATGCAAATCCAACCTACAAGAAGGTATCACCACCCAACACTCAAAATGCCATCAGTAAAAAGTCTACAAACAATAAATTCTGAAGGGGTTTTAGAGAACTGTGTACCCTCTAGTTGCTGGTGGCATGTAAACTGGTAACAGCCAGTAGTGAGAACAGAATGGAGGTGCGTTGAAAGGGAAAAATTTGAACCACCATATGATCTAGTAGGCCCACTGCTGGGCCTAATCCCTGAGAAGACCAGAATCCAAAAGACACAGGCTGGCAATCCTGCACTGCATCAATATTTAGCATTGCCAAGACTTGGAAGTAACCAAAATGTCCATCCACAGATGAATGCACAAAGAAGAAGTGGTCCATCTACACAATGCAATATTCGCCATGGAAAAGGATGAAACACTGCTCTTTGCAGCACCATAGATGAGCCTAGAGATAATCACAGAACATGAGGTAAGTCGGAAAGCAGCCGACAAATAACCTGTGATATCACTCCTAGCTGTTACCTAACAACTGACACGTATGAACATATTTCCACAGAGAAAGACTCTCACAGACTTAGAAAACAAACTATGGTTATCTAAAAGGAAAGGTGGGAGGAATGGACACATTAAGATTAGGGTTACCGTACGTATACAAATACATATTAAACACACGTATCAAAAAGACCGACCATATACCAAGGGAGGTCTACTGAACGCTCTGTAATAATTTACACGGGGGCTTGCCTGGTGGCACCGTGGTTAAGAATCCACCTGCCAATGCAGGGGACACAGGTTCGATCCCTGGTTCGGGAAGGTCCCATATGCAGCAGAGCAACTAAGCCCGTGCACCACAACTAATGAGCCTACGCTCTGGAGCCCATGAGCCATAACTACTGAGCCCATGCACCACAACTACTGAAGCCCACACGCCTAGAGCCCGTGCTCCGCAACAAGAGAAGCCACTGCAGTGAGAAGCCGGTGCACCGCAACGGAGAGTAGCCCCCGCTCACCGCAACTGGAGAAAGCCCACATGCAGCAACGAAGATCCAACTCAGCCAAAAATAAATAAATAAATAAAATAAATTTATTTAAAAAAATAATAGTAATTTACATGGGAAGAGGATCTGTACATGAGTAGATATATATAATGTTCAATTGAACCTGATTGTGCACACCCAGAACAAACACTATTCTGCTCATTACCCCAATTTAAAAAATTAAAACCACGAACAACAATTAATGAGACATAAAGTTATTGGGGTTTTCCCTGGCACATCCCATTCTAATTTACAACCTAGGAACACAACTTTCAGGAAGGCTCTGCTGCCCTAGTAACCAGACTTGGGAATGGAGAAATGCTGCCGCCTTGTGGCCGTTTCCCACAACAGCAGCTTTAAACACAGGGCTAAGGGTCACTTGAGATTCACAGTAATTGTAGGGCCGTAAATGACACGTGTCCTCAAAAAATGTCCTGGGGTAGGTAATGGCCAAGAAAGTTCACAACACGGAAAATTTTTCAAGAAAACAATTTGAAGAGGTAAGTGTTACTCACTCGGTTGTTTTAAAAAAAGAAGAACATGGATAAAAGCTCAATATCAGGAATTATTGGTTGGATGCAAATCCAAACTACAAAAAGATTTCACCACCCAATATTCAAAATGCCATCCGTAAAAAGTCTACAAACAATGCATGCTGACGGGTTGGGGGAGAAATGCATACCCACTATGCTGTTGGTTGGATGTAAACTGGTAACAGCTAATCATGAGAACAGAACGGAGCTGCGTTTAAAAGGTAAAAATTGAGCTACCATATCATGCGGCCGATCCCCTAATGGGCCTATACCCTAAGAAGACCAGAATGGGAAAGGCACAGACAGGCAAACATGCACTGCAGCAATATTTACAATAGCCAAGCCATGCAAGCAAACAAAATGTCCATCAACAGATAAATGGACAAAGAAGAAGTGGTGTACGTACCGAATGGAATAGTAGCCTCGGGAAAAAAATGAACAATGCCGTTTTCAGGACTACACGAGCCTAGAAATAATCATAGTACGTTAAGTAAGTCAAAAAGGAATGACAAATATCCTATGATATCATTTATACGTGTTATCCATCCTAAGATTGCTCCCAATGAACATATTTCCACAGAAAAACACACTCACAGACTGATAAAACAAACTAATGGTTAACCAAAATGAAAGGTGGGAGGATGGATAAATTAGGATTATGGGGGTAGCATACATATACTAATGTATGTTAAATGTATATAAACATATAACATATAAACTATATGAATTATATAATCACCAATACATATAAAATATATCATGACAAAACACCTACCAAATACCAAGGGAGGTCTACTCAACATTCTGTAATAACGTACATGGTAACAGGATCCGAAGATGAACAGACATATGTATGAATCATTGACCAGATTCTGTACAGCCAGACAATCACAACACTCTAATCAAATTTCCTCCGATAAGAAAGATAAATTAAATTTAAAAAACGAACATAAGTAAGGAGACATAAACTTCTGGGGGCTTGTCCCAGCACATTCCACTCTAATTTACAACCGAGGAACACGACGTCCAGGAAGACTCTGTTGCCCTAGTAACAAGAGTTGAGAACGTAATAATGCTGCCGCCTTGTGGCTGTTTCCCACAACAGCAGCTTTAAACACAGTGCTAATGGTCGCTTAATAGTCACGAGGACTGCGGGGCTGTAAATGATACCTGCCCTCAAAAAATGTCCTGGGGTAGGGAATAGGCAAGAAATTTCAACACATGACAAAGTTTTCAAGAAGTCAATATGAGAGGGAAGTTGTACTCACTCTTTAAAAAAAAAGGAAAAGAAAAAAAAAGACATGCCTATAGCTCAGTATAAGGAATTATTAGCTGCATGCAAATCCCACGTCCACAAAGGTTTCAGCTCACACCAGTCAAATGACCATCAGCAAAAAGTCTACAAACTATAAATGCTGAAGAGGTTTTAGGGAACTGTGTACCTTCTAGCTGCTGATGGGGTGTAAAGTGCTAACAGCACTAATGAAAACTGAATGCAGCTGCTTTAAAAGGTAAAAATTGAGCTACCGTATGATGCGGCAGGGCACCTTCTGGGCCTATAACCTAAGACCACCAGAATCGGAAAGACAGAGGCAGGCAAATGTGCACTGCAGCAATATTGAAAGAGCCAAGACATGGAAGCAAAAAAAAGCTCCATAAACAGATGAATGGACAAAGAAGAAGTGGTATATGTACAGAATGGAATATTAGCCACGAAAAAAAATAAAAGAATGGCATATGCAGCACCACGGATGAGCCTAGAGATAATCACACAACGTGAAGTAAGTCAGATTGCGAAAGACAAATGTTCTACGATATCACTTATGTTATCTGAAAATTCATAAAAATGAACATATTTCCATAGGGAAAGACAATCTCAGATGGAGAAGACAAACTTATGGTTAAGCCAAAGAAAAGGTGTGAGGAATGGACAAATTAGGATATTGGGGTTAACAAACATATACTAATACATATAAAATATATCATCCCCAAAGACCTATGGAATACCAAGAGTGGTCTATTCAACACTCTACAATAACCTACATGGAAAAGGACACAAAGATCAATAGATATATGTATATGTGTACATGAACAAGATTCTGTGCAGCTAGAACAAAAGACATTTTAAAATCCAATTTGCTCTGATAAAAATGAAAACTTAAAGACACAAACAAGAATTAAGGAGGCTAAAACTTATGGGGGTTTGTCCTGACACATTCCACTCTAATCTGCAACCTAAAAGCACAACTTGCAGCAAGGTTCTGTTTCCCTAGCAAGCAGAGTTGGCAACGTAGAAATGCTGCCACCTTAAGGCCGTTTCCTCAAACAGCAGCTTTAAATCCACTGCTAATGGTCACTGATATTCACAAGGACTGCAGGGCTGTAAATGACTCATGCCCTCAAAAACTGTCCTGGGGTAGGGAACGGCCAAAAAAATCCAAACGCGGCAAATTTTTCAAGAAGGAAATTTGAAGTTGTAAGTTTAGCTGAATCTTAAAAAAAAATGAAAAGGACATTGATCCACGCAAAACATCAGGAATTATTAGACGCATGCAAATCCAATCTACACAAACGTATCACCTCACACCAGTCAGAATGACCATCAGCAAAACGTCAACAAACAATAGATGTTGAAGAAGTTGTGGAGAATAGCGTAACCTCTCGGTCTAAGTGGGATGTAAACTGGTCACCGCCAATAATAGGAACAGAATGGCAGTGCGTTGAAAGGTAAAAATTGAGTCCCCATATGATCCGGAAGGCCCGCTATTGGGCCTGTCACCTGTGAAAGCCAGAATCAAAAAGACACAGGATGGAACATCGTGTATTGCAGCAGTATTTACAATAGCCAAGACATGGAAGCAACAAAAATGTCCATCATCAGATGAATGGACGAAAAAGTGGTCCATGTACACAATGCAATATTAGACACAGAAAAGAATGAAACAATGCCGTTTGCAGCACCATAGACGAGGCTACAGACAATCACACAACTTGAAGTAAGTCAGAAAGCGAGAGACACATATCCTATGATATCACGTATAGGTCTTATGTAAAAATTGATAGGAATGAACCTATTTCCACAGAGAAGGACACTCACGTGTTCAGAAAACAAGCTTGTGCTTAACCAAACGGAAAGGTGTGAGGAATGTATAACGGAGGATATTGGGTTTAACAGACATATGCTAATACTTATAAAATATATAATCATCAGACATACCGAATACCAAGAGAGGTCTACACAACATTCTGTAATAATCTCTACGGAACAGGATCCAAACATGAAAAGATATATGAATCAATGAAAGACATTCTGTACACCTAGAACAAACACAACATTGCAATCAAATTTGCTCTGAGAAAAATGAAAATTAAACTGAGAATATCAACAACAAATAAGTAGACATAGTTTCTGGGGGTTTGTCCTGGCACATTCCACTCTACTTTACAACCTACAAACAGGACTTCCAGGAAGGCTGTGTTGCCCTAGTAACCAGAGTTGGGAATATAGAAATGCTGCCCCCTTGTGGCCGTTTCCTGCAACAGCAGCTTTAAATGCAGAACTAATGGTCATGTGATATTCACAATTACTACAGGGCTGTAAAGGACACCTGCCCTCAAAAAATGTCCTGGTGCAGGTAATGGCCACAGGAATTCAGGGAACATGGCAAATTTTTCAAGGAAACAATTTGAAGAGGTGAGTTTCTCTGTTTTACTTAAAAAAAAACGTAGATGAAAGCTCAATATCGGGAATTATTAGACGCATGCAAATCCAACCTACAAGAAGGTATCACCACCCAACACTCAAAATGCCATCAGTAAAAAGTCTACAAACAATAAATTCTGAAGGGGTTTTAGAGAACTGTGTACCCTCTAGTTGCTGGTGGCATGTAAACTGGTAACAGCCAGTAGTGAGAACAGAATGGAGGTGCGTTGAAAGGGAAAAATTTGAACCACCATATGATCTAGTAGGCCCACTGCTGGGCCTAATCCCTGAGAAGACCAGAATCCAAAAGACACAGGCTGGCAATCCTGCACTGCATCAATATTTAGCATTGCCAAGACTTGGAAGTAACCAAAATGTCCATCCACAGATGAATGCACAAAGAAGAAGTGGTCCATCTACACAATGCAATATTCGCCATGGAAAAGGATGAAACACTGCTCTTTGCAGCACCATAGATGAGCCTAGAGATAATCACAGAACATGAGGTAAGTCGGAAAGCAGCCGACAAATAACCTGTGATATCACTCCTAGCTGTTACCTAACAACTGACACGTATGAACATATTTCCACAGAGAAAGACTCTCACAGACTTAGAAAACAAACTATGGTTATCTAAAAGGAAAGGTGGGAGGAATGGACACATTAAGATTAGGGTTACCGTACGTATACAAATACATATTAAACACACGTATCAAAAGGACCGACCATATACCAAGGGAGGTCTACTGAACGCTCTGTAATAATTTACACGGGGGCTTGCCTGGTGGCACCGTGGTTAAGAATCCACCTGCCAATGCAGGGGACACAGGTTCGATCCCTGGTTCGGGAAGGTCCCACATGCAGCAGAGCAACTAAGCCCGTGCACCACAACTAATGAGCCTACGCTCTGGAGCCCATGAGCCATAACTACTGAGCCCATGCACCACAACTACTGAAGCCCACACGCCTAGAGCCCGTGCTCCGCAACAAGAGAAGCCACTGCAGTGAGAAGCCGGTGCACCGCAACGGAGAGTAGCCCCCGCTCACCGCAACTGGAGAAAGCCCACATGCAGCAACGAAGATCCAACTCAGCCAAAAATAAATAAATAAATAAAATAAATTTATTTAAAAAAATAATAGTAATTTACATGGGAAGAGGATCTGTACATGAGTAGATATATATAATGTTCAATTGAACCTGATTGTGCACACCCAGAACAAACACTATTCTGCTCATTACCCCAATTTAAAAAATTAAAACCACGAACAACAATTAATGAGACATAAAGTTATTGGGGTTTTCCCTGGCACATCCCATTCTAATTTACAACCTAGGAACACAACTTTCAGGAAGGCTCTGCTGCCCTAGTAACCAGACTTGGGAATGGAGAAATGCTGCCGCCTTGTGGCCGTTTCCCACAACAGCAGCTTTAAACACAGGGCTAAGGGTCACTTGAGATTCACAGTAATTGTAGGGCCGTAAATGACACGTGTCCTCAAAAAATGTCCTGGGGTAGGTAATGGCCAAGAAAGTTCACAACACGGAAAATTTTTCAAGAAAACAATTTGAAGAGGTAAGTGTTACTCACTCGGTTGTTTTAAAAAAAGAAGAACATGGATAAAAGCTCAATATCAGGAATTATTGGTTGGATGCAAATCCAAACTACAAAAAGATTTCACCACCCAATATTCAAAATGCCATCCGTAAAAAGTCTACAAACAATGCATGCTGACGGGTTGGGGGAGAAATGCATACCCACTATGCTGTTGGTTGGATGTAAACTGGTAACAGCTAATCATGAGAACAGAACGGAGCTGCGTTTAAAAGGTGAAAATTGAGCTACCATATCATGCGGCCGATCCCCTAATGGGCCTATACCCTAAGAAGACCAGAATGGGAAAGGCACAGACAGGCAAACATGCACTGCAGCAATATTTACAATAGCCAAGCCATGCAAGCAAACAAAATGTCCATCAACAGATAAATGGACAAAGAAGAAGTGGTGTACGTACCGAATGGAATAGTAGCCTCGGGAAAAAAATGAACAATGCCGTTTTCAGGACTACACATGAGCCTAGAAATAATCATAGTACGTTAAGTAAGTCAAAAAGGAATGACAAATATCCTATGATATCATTTATACGTGTTATCCATCCTAAGATTGCTCCCAATGAACATATTTCCACAGAAAAACACACTCACAGACTTATAAAACAAACTAATGGTTAACCAAAATGAAAGGTGGGAGGATGGATAAATTAGGATTATGGGGGTAGCATACATATACTAATGTATGTTAAATGTATATAAACATATAACATATAAACTATATGAATTATATAATCACCAATACATATAAAATATATCATGACAAAACACCTACCAAATACCAAGGGAGGTCTACTCAACATTCTGTAATAACGTACATGGTAACAGGATCCGAAGATGAACAGACATATGTATGAATCACTGACCAGATTCTGTACAGCCAGACAATCACAACACTCTAATCAAATTTCCTCCGATAAGAAATATAAATTAAATTTAAAAAACGAACATAAGTAAGGAGACATAAACTTCTGGGGGCTTGTCCCAGCACATTCCACTCTAATTTACAACCGAGGAACACGACGTCCAGGAAGACTCTGTTGCCCTAGTAACAAGAGTTGAGAACGTAATAATGCTGCCGCCTTGTGGCTGTTTCCCACAACAGCAGCTTTAAACACAGTGCTAATGGTCGCTTAATAGTCACGAGGACTGCGGGGCTGTAAATGATACCTGCCCTCAAAAAATGTCCTGGGGTAGGGAATAGGCAAGAAATTTCAACACATGACAAAGTTTTCAAGAAGTCAATATGAGAGGGAAGTTGTACTCACTCTTTAAAAAAAAAGGAAAAGAAAAAAAAAGACATGCCTATAGCTCAGTATAAGGAATTATTAGCTGCATGCAAATCCCACGTCCACAAAGGTTTCAGCTCACACCAGTCAAATGACCATCAGCAAAAAGTCTACAAACTATAAATGCTGAAGAGGTTTTAGGGAACTGTGTACCTTCTAGCTGCTGATGGGGTGTAAAGTGCTAACAGCACTAATGAAAACTGAATGCAGCTGCTTTAAAAGGTAAAAATTGAGCTACCGTATGATGCGGCAGGGCACCTTCTGGGCCTATAACCTAAGACCACCAGAATCGGAAAGACAGAGGCAGGCAAATGTGCACTGCAGCAATATTGAAAGAGCCAAGACATGGAAGCAAAAAAAAGCTCCATAAACAGATGAATGGACAAAGAAGAAGTGGTATATGTACAGAATGGAATATTAGCCACGAAAAAAAATAAAAGAATGGCATATGCAGCACCACGGATGAGCCTAGAGATAATCACACAACGTGAAGTAAGTCAGATTGCGAAAGACAAATGTTCTACGATATCACTTATGTTATCTGAAAATTCATAAAAATGAACATATTTCCATAGGGAAAGACAATCTCAGATGGAGAAGACAAACTTATGGTTAAGCCAAAGAAAAGGTGTGAGGAATGGACAAATTAGGATATTGGGGTTAACAAACATATACTAATACATATAAAATATATCATCCCCAAAGACCTATGGAATACCAAGAGTGGTCTATTCAACACTCTACAATAACCTACATGGAAAAGGACACAAAGATCAATAGATATATGTATATGTGTACATGAACAAGATTCTGTGCAGCTAGAACAAAAGACATTTTAAAATCCAATTTGCTCTGATAAAAATGAAAACTTAAAGACACAAACAAGAATTAAGGAGGCTAAAACTTATGGGGGTTTGTCCTGACACATTCCACTCTAATCTGCAACCTAAAAGCACAACTTGCAGCAAGGTTCTGTTTCCCTAGCAAGCAGAGTTGGCAACGTAGAAATGCTGCCACCTTAAGGCCGTTTCCTCAAACAGCAGCTTTAAATCCACTGCTAATGGTCACTGATATTCACAAGGACTGCAGGGCTGTAAATGACTCATGCCCTCAAAAACTGTCCTGGGGTAGGGAATGGCCAAAAAAATCCAAACGCGGCAAATTTTTCAAGAAGGAAATTTGAAGTTGTAAGTTTAGCTGAATCTTAAAAAAAAATGAAAAGGACATTGATCCACGCAAAACATCAGGAATTATTAGACGCATGCAAATCCAATCTACACAAACGTATCACCTCACACCAGTCAGAATGACCATCAGCAAAACGTCAACAAACAATAGATGTTGAAGAAGTTGTGGAGAATAGCGTAACCTCTCGGTCTAAGTGGGATGTAAACTGGTCACCGCCAATAATAGGAACAGAATGGCAGTGCGTTGAAAGGTAAAAATTGAGTCCCCATATGATCCGGAAGGCCCGCTATTGGGCCTGTCACCTGTGAAAGCCAGAATCAAAAAGACACAGGATGGAACATCGTGTATTGCAGCAGTATTTACAATAGCCAAGACATGGAAGCAACAAAAATGTCCATCATCAGATGAATGGACGAAAAAGTGGTCCATGTACACAATGCAATATTAGACACAGAAAAGAATGAAACAATGCCGTTTGCAGCACCATAGACGAGGCTACAGACAATCACACAACTTGAAGTAAGTCAGAAAGCGAGAGACACATATCCTATGATATCACGTATAGGTCTTATGTAAAAATTGATAGGAATGAACCTATTTCCACAGAGAAGGACACTCACGTGTTCAGAAAACAAGCTTGTGCTTAACCAAACGGAAAGGTGTGAGGAATGTATAACGGAGGATATTGGGTTTAACAGACATATGCTAATACTTATAAAATATATAATCATCAGACATACCGAATACCAAGAGAGGTCTACACAACATTCTGTAATAATCTCTACGGAACAGGATCCAAACATGAAAAGATATATGAATCAATGAAAGACATTCTGTACACCTAGAACAAACACAACATTGCAATCAAATTTGCTCTGAGAAAAATGAAAATTAAACTGAGAATATCAACAACAAATAAGTAGACATAGTTTCTGGGGGTTTGTCCTGGCACATTCCACTCTACTTTACAACCTACAAACAGGACTTCCAGGAAGGCTGTGTTGCCCTAGTAACCAGAGTTGGGAATATAGAAATGCTGCCCCCTTGTGGCCGTTTCCTGCAACAGCAGCTTTAAATGCAGAACTAATGGTCATGTGATATTCACAATTACTACAGGGCTGTAAAGGACACCTGCCCTCAAAAAATGTCCTGGTGCAGGTAATGGCCACAGGAATTCAGGGAACATGGCAAATTTTTCAAGGAAACAATTTGAAGAGGTGAGTTTCTCTGTTTTACTTAAAAAAAAACGTAGATGAAAGCTCAATATCGGGAATTATTAGACGCATGCAAATCCAACCTACAAGAAGGTATCACCACCCAACACTCAAAATGCCATCAGTAAAAAGTCTACAAACAATAAATTCTGAAGGGGTTTTAGAGAACTGTGTACCCTCTAGTTGCTGGTGGCATGTAAACTGGTAACAGCCAGTAGTGAGAACAGAATGGAGGTGCGTTGAAAGGGAAAAATTTGAACCACCATATGATCTAGTAGGCCCACTGCTGGGCCTAATCCCTGAGAAGACCAGAATCCAAAAGACACAGGCTGGCAATCCTGCACTGCATCAATATTTAGCATTGCCAAGACTTGGAAGTAACCAAAATGTCCATCCACAGATGAATGCACAAAGAAGAAGTGGTCCATGTACACAATGCAATATTCGCCATGGAAAAGGATGAAACACTGCTCTTTGCAGCACCATAGATGAGCCTAGAGATAATCACAGAACATGAGGTAAGTCGGAAAGCAGCCGACAAATAACCTGTGATACCACTCCTAGCTGTTACCTAACAACTGACACGTATGAACATATTTCCACAGAGAAAGACTCTCACAGACTTAGAAAACAAACTATGGTTATCTAAAAGGAAAGGTGGGAGGAATGGACACATTAAGATTAGGGTTACCGTACGTATACAAATACATATTAAACACACGTATCAAAAAGACCGACCATATACCAAGGGAGGTCTACTGAACGCTCTGTAATAATTTACACGGGGGCTTGCCTGGTGGCACCGTGGTTAAGAATCCACCTGCCAATGCAGGGGACACAGGTTCGATCCCTGGTTCGGGAAGGTCCCACATGCAGCAGAGCAACTAAGCCCGTGCACCACAACTAATGAGCCTACGCTCTGGAGCCCATGAGCCATAACTACTGAGCCCATGCACCACAACTACTGAAGCCCACACGCCTAGAGCCCGTGCTCCGCAACAAGAGAAGCCACTGCAGTGAGAAGCCGGTGCACCGCAACGGAGAGTAGCCCCCGCTCACCGCAACTGGAGAAAGCCCACATGCAGCAACGAAGATCCAACTCAGCCAAAAATAAATAAATAAATAAAATAAATTTATTTAAAAAAATAATAGTAATTTACATGGGAAGAGGATCTGTACATGAGTAGATATATATAATGTTCAATTGAACCTGATTGTGCACACCCAGAACAAACACTATTCTGCTCATTACCCCAATTTAAAAAATTAAAACCACGAACAACAATTAATGAGACATAAAGTTATTGGGGTTTTCCCTGGCACATCCCATTCTAATTTACAACCTAGGAACACAACTTTCAGGAAGGCTCTGCTGCCCTAGTAACCAGACTTGGGAATGGAGAAATGCTGCCGCCTTGTGGCCGTTTCCCACAACAGCAGCTTTAAACACAGGGCTAAGGGTCACTTGAGATTCACAGTAATTGTAGGGCCGTAAATGACACGTGTCCTCAAAAAATGTCCTGGGGTAGGTAATGGCCAAGAAAGTTCACAACACGGAAAATTTTTCAAGAAAACAATTTGAAGAGGTAAGTGTTACTCACTCGGTTGTTTTAAAAAAAGAAGAACATGGATAAAAGCTCAATATCAGGAATTATTGGTTGGATGCAAATCCAAACTACAAAAAGATTTCACCACCCAATATTCAAAATGCCATCCGTAAAAAGTCTACAAACAATGCATGCTGACGGGTTGGGGGAGAAATGCATACCCACTATGCTGTTGGTTGGATGTAAACTGGTAACAGCTAATCATGAGAACAGAACGGAGCTGCGTTTAAAAGGTGAAAATTGAGCTACCATATCATGCGGCCGATCCCCTAATGGGCCTATACCCTAAGAAGACCAGAATGGGAAAGGCACAGACAGGCAAACATGCACTGCAGCAATATTTACAATAGCCAAGCCATGCAAGCAAACAAAATGTCCATCAACAGATAAATGGACAAAGAAGAAGTGGTGTACGTACCGAATGGAATAGTAGCCTCGGGAAAAAAATGAACAATGCCGTTTTCAGGACTACACATGAGCCTAGAAATAATCATAGTACGTTAAGTAAGTCAAAAAGGAATGACAAATATCCTATGATATCATTTATACGTGTTATCCATCCTAAGATTGCTCCCAATGAACATATTTCCACAGAAAAACACACTCACAGACTTATAAAACAAACTAATGGTTAACCAAAATGAAAGGTGGGAGGATGGATAAATTAGGATTATGGGGGTAGCATACATATACTAATGTATGTTAAATGTATATAAACATATAACATATAAACTATATGAATTATATAATCACCAATACATATAAAATATATCATGACAAAACACCTACCAAATACCAAGGGAGGTCTACTCAACATTCTGTAATAACGTACATGGTAACAGGATCCGAAGATGAACAGACATATGTATGAATCACTGACCAGATTCTGTACAGCCAGACAATCACAACACTCTAATCAAATTTCCTCCGATAAGAAATATAAATTAAATTTAAAAAACGAACATAAGTAAGGAGACATAAACTTCTGGGGGCTTGTCCCAGCACATTCCACTCTAATTTACAACCGAGGAACACGACGTCCAGGAAGACTCTGTTGCCCTAGTAACAAGAGTTGAGAACGTAATAATGCTGCCGCCTTGTGGCTGTTTCCCACAACAGCAGCTTTAAACACAGTGCTAATGGTCGCTTAATAGTCACGAGGACTGCGGGGCTGTAAATGATACCTGCCCTCAAAAAATGTCCTGGGGTAGGGAATAGGCAAGAAATTTCAACACATGACAAAGTTTTCAAGAAGTCAATATGAGAGGGAAGTTGTACTCACTCTTTAAAAAAAAAGGAAAAGAAAAAAAAAGACATGCCTATAGCTCAGTATAAGGAATTATTAGCTGCATGCAAATCCCACGTCCACAAAGGTTTCAGCTCACACCAGTCAAATGACCATCAGCAAAAAGTCTACAAACTATAAATGCTGAAGAGGTTTTAGGGAACTGTGTACCTTCTAGCTGCTGATGGGGTGTAAAGTGCTAACAGCACTAATGAAAACTGAATGCAGCTGCTTTAAAAGGTAAAAATTGAGCTACCGTATGATGCGGCAGGGCACCTTCTGGGCCTATAACCTAAGACCACCAGAATCGGAAAGACAGAGGCAGGCAAATGTGCACTGCAGCAATATTGAAAGAGCCAAGACATGGAAGCAAAAAAAAGCTCCATAAACAGATGAATGGACAAAGAAGAAGTGGTATATGTACAGAATGGAATATTAGCCACGAAAAAAAATAAAAGAATGGCATATGCAGCACCACGGATGAGCCTAGAGATAATCACACAACGTGAAGTAAGTCAGATTGCGAAAGACAAATGTTCTACGATATCACTTATGTTATCTGAAAATTCATAAAAATGAACATATTTCCATAGGGAAAGACAATCTCAGATGGAGAAGACAAACTTATGGTTAAGCCAAAGAAAAGGTGTGAGGAATGGACAAATTAGGATATTGGGGTTAACAAACATATACTAATACATATAAAATATATCATCCCCAAAGACCTATGGAATACCAAGAGTGGTCTATTCAACACTCTACAATAACCTACATGGAAAAGGACACAAAGATCAATAGATATATGTATATGTGTACATGAACAAGATTCTGTGCAGCTAGAACAAAAGACATTTTAAAATCCAATTTGCTCTGATAAAAATGAAAACTTAAAGACACAAACAAGAATTAAGGAGGCTAAAACTTATGGGGGTTTGTCCTGACACATTCCACTCTAATCTGCAACCTAAAAGCACAACTTGCAGCAAGGTTCTGTTTCCCTAGCAAGCAGAGTTGGCAACGTAGAAATGCTGCCACCTTAAGGCCGTTTCCTCAAACAGCAGCTTTAAATCCACTGCTAATGGTCACTGATATTCACAAGGACTGCAGGGCTGTAAATGACTCATGCCCTCAAAAACTGTCCTGGGGTAGGGAATGGCCAAAAAAATCCAAACGCGGCAAATTTTTCAAGAAGGAAATTTGAAGTTGTAAGTTTAGCTGAATCTTAAAAAAAAATGAAAAGGACATTGATCCACGCAAAACATCAGGAATTATTAGACGCATGCAAATCCAATCTACACAAACGTATCACCTCACACCAGTCAGAATGACCATCAGCAAAACGTCAACAAACAATAGATGTTGAAGAAGTTGTGGAGAATAGCGTAACCTCTCGGTCTAAGTGGGATGTAAACTGGTCACCGCCAATAATAGGAACAGAATGGCAGTGCGTTGAAAGGTAAAAATTGAGTCCCCATATGATCCGGAAGGCCCGCTATTGGGCCTGTCACCTGTGAAAGCCAGAATCAAAAAGACACAGGATGGAACATCGTGTATTGCAGCAGTATTTACAATAGCCAAGACATGGAAGCAACAAAAATGTCCATCATCAGATGAATGGACGAAAAAGTGGTCCATGTACACAATGCAATATTAGACACAGAAAAGAATGAAACAATGCCGTTTGCAGCACCATAGACGAGGCTACAGACAATCACACAACTTGAAGTAAGTCAGAAAGCGAGAGACACATATCCTATGATATCACGTATAGGTCTTATGTAAAAATTGATAGGAATGAACCTATTTCCACAGAGAAGGACACTCACGTGTTCAGAAAACAAGCTTGTGCTTAACCAAACGGAAAGGTGTGAGGAATGTATAACGGAGGATATTGGGTTTAACAGACATATGCTAATACTTATAAAATATATAATCATCAGACATACCGAATACCAAGAGAGGTCTACACAACATTCTGTAATAATCTCTACGGAACAGGATCCAAACATGAAAAGATATATGAATCAATGAAAGACATTCTGTACACCTAGAACAAACACAACATTGCAATCAAATTTGCTCTGAGAAAAATGAAAATTAAACTGAGAATATCAACAACAAATAAGTAGACATAGTTTCTGGGGGTTTGTCCTGGCACATTCCACTCTACTTTACAACCTACAAACAGGACTTCCAGGAAGGCTGTGTTGCCCTAGTAACCAGAGTTGGGAATATAGAAATGCTGCCCCCTTGTGGCCGTTTCCTGCAACAGCAGCTTTAAATGCAGAACTAATGGTCATGTGATATTCACAATTACTACAGGGCTGTAAAGGACACCTGCCCTCAAAAAATGTCCTGGTGCAGGTAATGGCCACAGGAATTCAGGGAACATGGCAAATTTTTCAAGGAAACAATTTGAAGAGGTGAGTTTCTCTGTTTTACTTTAAAAAAAACGTAGATGAAAGCTCAATATCGGGAATTATTAGACGCATGCAAATCCAACCTACAAGAAGGTATCACCACCCAACACTCAAAATGCCATCAGTAAAAAGTCTACAAACAATAAATTCTGAAGGGGTTTTAGAGAACTGTGTACCCTCTAGTTGCTGGTGGCATGTAAACTGGTAACAGCCAGTAGTGAGAACAGAATGGAGGTGCGTTGAAAGGGAAAAATTTGAACCACCATATGATCTAGTAGGCCCACTGCTGGGTCTAATCCCTGAGAAGACCAGAATCCAAAAGACACAGGCTGGCAATCCTGCACTGCATCAATATTTAGCATTGCCAAGACTTGGAAGTAACCAAAATGTCCATCCACAGATGAATGCACAAAGAAGAAGTGGTCCATGTACACAATGCAATATTCGCCATGGAAAAGGATGAAACACTGCTCTTTGCAGCACCATAGATGAGCCTAGAGATAATCACAGAACATGAGGTAAGTCGGAAAGCAGCCGACAAATAACCTGTGATACCACTCCTAGCTGTTACCTAACAACTGACACGTATGAACATATTTCCACAGAGAAAGACTCTCACAGACTTAGAAAACAAACTATGGTTATCTAAAAGGAAAGGTGGGAGGAATGGATACATTAAGATTAGGGTTACCGTACGTATACAAATACATATTAAACACACGTATCAAAAAGACCGACCATATACCAAGGGAGGTCTACTGAACGCTCTGTAATAATTTACACGGGGGCTTGCCTGGTGGCACCGTGGTTAAGAATCCACCTGCCAATGCAGGGGACACAGGTTCGATCCCTGGTTCGGGAAGGTCCCACATGCAGCAGAGCAACTAAGCCCGTGCACCACAACTAATGAGCCTACGCTCTGGAGCCCATGAGCCATAACTACTGAGCCCATGCACCACAACTACTGAAGCCCACACGCCTAGAGCCCGTGCTCCGCAACAAGAGAAGCCACTGCAGTGAGAAGCCGGTGCACCGCAACGGAGAGTAGCCCCCGCTCACCGCAACTGGAGAAAGCCCACATGCAGCAACGAAGATCCAACTCAGCCAAAAATAAATAAATAAATAAAATAAATTTATTTAAAAAAATAATAGTAATTTACATGGGAAGAGGATCTGTACATGAGTAGATATATATAATGTTCAATTGAACCTGATTGTGCACACCCAGAACAAACACTATTCTGCTCATTACCCCAATTTAAAAAATTAAAACCACGAACAACAATTAATGAGACATAAAGTTATTGGGGTTTTCCCTGGCACATCCCATTCTAATTTACAACCTAGGAACACAACTTTCAGGAAGGCTCTGCTGCCCTAGTAACCAGACTTGGGAATGGAGAAATGCTGCCGCCTTGTGGCCGTTTCCCACAACAGCAGCTTTAAACACAGGGCTAAGGGTCACTTGAGATTCACAGTAATTGTAGGGCCGTAAATGACACGTGTCCTCAAAAAATGTCCTGGGGTAGGTAATGGCCAAGAAAGTTCACAACACGGAAAATTTTTCAAGAAAACAATTTGAAGAGGTAAGTGTTACTCACTCGGTTGTTTTAAAAAAAGAAGAACATGGATAAAAGCTCAATATCAGGAATTATTGGTTGGATGCAAATCCAAACTACAAAAAGATTTCACCACCCAATATTCAAAATGCCATCCGTAAAAAGTCTACAAACAATGCATGCTGACGGGTTGGGGGAGAAATGCATACCCACTATGCTGTTGGTTGGATGTAAACTGGTAACAGCTAATCATGAGAACAGAACGGAGCTGCGTTTAAAAGGTGAAAATTGAGCTACCATATCATGCGGCCGATCCCCTAATGGGCCTATACCCTAAGAAGACCAGAATGGGAAAGGCACAGACAGGCAAACATGCACTGCAGCAATATTTACAATAGCCAAGCCATGCAAGCAAACAAAATGTCCATCAACAGATAAATGGACAAAGAAGAAGTGGTGTACGTACCGAATGGAATAGTAGCCTCGGGAAAAAAATGAACAATGCCGTTTTCAGGACTACACATGAGCCTAGAAATAATCATAGTACGTTAAGTAAGTCAAAAAGGAATGACAAATATCCTATGATATCATTTATACGTGTTATCCATCCTAAGATTGCTCCCAATGAACATATTTCCACAGAAAAACACACTCACAGACTGATAAAACAAACTAATGGTTAACCAAAATGAAAGGTGGGAGGATGGATAAATTAGGATTATGGGGGTAGCATACATATACTAATGTATGTTAAATGTATATAAACATATAACATATAAACTATATGAATTATATAATCACCAATACATATAAAATATATCATGACAAAACACCTACCAAATACCAAGGGAGGTCTACTCAACATTCTGTAATAACGTACATGGTAACAGGATCCGAAGATGAACAGACATATGTATGAATCACTGACCAGATTCTGTACAGCCAGACAATCACAACACTCTAATCAAATTTCCTCCGATAAGAAATATAAATTAAATTTAAAAAACGAACATAAGTAAGGGGACATAAACTTCTGGGGGCTTGTCCCAGCACATTCCACTCTAATTTACAACCGAGGAACACGACGTCCAGGAAGACTCTGTTGCCCTAGTAACAAGAGTTGAGAACGTAATAATGCTGCCGCCTTGTGGCTGTTTCCCACAACAGCAGCTTGAAACCCAGTGCTAATGGTCGCTTAATAGTCACAAGGACTGCGGGGCTGTAAATGATACCTGCCCTCAAAAAATGTCCTGGGGTAGGGAATAGGCAAGAAATTTCAACACATGACAAAGTTTTCAAGAAGTCAATATGAGAGGGAAGTTGTACTCACTCTTTAGAAAAAAAGGAAAAGCAAAAAAAGCACATGCCTAAAGCTCAGTATAAGGAATTATTAGCTGCATGCAAATCCCACGTCCACAAAGGTTTCAGCTCACACCAGTCAAATGACCATCAGCAAAAAGTCTACAAACTATAAATGCTGAAGAGGTTTTAGGGAACTGTGTACCTTCTAGCTGCTGATGGGGTGTAAAGTGCTAACAGCACTAATGAAAACTGAATGCAGCAGCTTTAAAAGGTAAAAATTGAGCTACCGTATGATGCGGCAGGGCACCTTCTGGGCCTATAACCTAAGACCACCAGAATCGGAAAGACAGAGGCAGGCAAATGTGCACTGCAGCAATATTGAAAGAGCCAAGACATGGAAGCAAAAAAAGCTCCATAAACAGATGAATGGACAAAGAAGAAGTGGTATATGTATAGAATGGAATATTAGCCATGAAAAAAAATAAAAGAACGGCATATGCAGCACCACAGATGAGCCTAGAGAAAATCACACAATGTGAAGTAAGTCAGATTGCGAAAAACAAATGTCCTATGATATCACTTACGTTATCTGAAAATTCATAAAAATGAACATATTTCCATAGAGAAAGACAATCTCAGATTGAGAAGACAAACTTATGGTTAAGCCAAAGAAAAGGTGTGAGGAATGGATAAATTAGGATATTGGGGTTAACAAACATATACTAATACATATAAAATATATCATCCCTAAAGACCTATGGTATACCAAGGTATTTAAGGTGATGTCTTGGGCCATTTCAGGGTGTTACTCAATTTCCTGCGTATCTCCCATGCACACAAGGAGGTACACATGTTAATTAACTTGTTTTGCAACTATATGAAGGTAATTAATACCACAAAACTGTATATGTAAAATGAATTAAATGTTAAAGTCATGTTTTGTATTTTTAATGACAATGAAAAAAAGTGTAGTGCTGATATTTGTTACAAAAATGAACGTTAAAAACATTCTTAGGGGGGCTTCCCTGGTGGTGCAGTGGTTGAGAGTCTGCCTGCCAATGCAGGGGACACGGGTTCGAGCCCTGGTCTGGGAAGATCCCACATGCTGCGGAGCAACTGGGCCCGTGAGCCACAATTAGTGAGCCTGCGCGTCTGGAGCCTGTGCTCCACAACAAGAGAGGCCGCGATAGTGAGAAGCCCGCGCACTGCCAATGAAGAGTGGCCCCCGCTTGCCACAACTAGAGAAAGCCATCGCACAGAAACAAAGACTCAACACAGCTATAAATAAATAAAAATTTAAAAAAACAAAAAAACAAAACAAAACAAAACTAAAAAAACAACTTTCTTTGAAAAAAAAACATTCTTAGGAGATCTGGGCAAGATGGCGGAAGAGTAAGACGCGGACATCACCTTCCTTCTCACAGATACATTAGAAATACATCTACATGTGGAACTGCTCCTACAGAACACCCACTGAACGCTGGCAGAAGACGTCAGACCTCCCAAAAGGCAAGAAACTCCCCACGTACTTGGGTAGGGCAAAAGAAAAACGAAATAACAGAGACAAAAGAATAGGGACAGGACCTGCACCAGTGGGAGGGAGCTGTGAAGGAGGAAAGGTTTCCACACACTAGGAAGCCCCTTCGTGGGCGGAGACTGCAGGTGGCAGAGGGGAGAAGCTTCGGAGCCATGGAGGAGAGTGCAGCCACAGGGGTGTGGAGGGCAAAGCGGAGAGATTCCCGCACAGAGGAGTGGTGCCAACCAGCACTCACCAGCCCGAGAGGCTTGTCTGGTCCCCCACTGGGGTGGGCGGGGGGCCGGGTGCTGAGGCTCGGGCTTCGGTCGGATCGCAGGGAGAGGACTGGGGTTGGTGGCGTGAACACAGCCTGAAGGGGTTAGCGCACCACAGCTAGCCAGGAGGGAGTCCGGGAAAATGTCTGCAGCTGCCGAAGAGGCAAGAGACTTTTTCTTGCCTCTTTGTTTCGTGGTGCGCAAGGAGAGGGGATTCAGAGCGCAGTCTAAATGAGCTCCAGAGACGGGCGTGAGCTGCGGCTATCAGCGCAGACCCCAGAGACAGGCATGAGACGCTAAGGCTGCTGCTGCTGCCACCAAGAAGCCTGTGTGCAAGCACAGGTCACTATCCACACTGCCCCTCCCGGGAGCCTGTGCAGCCCGCCACTACCAGGGTCCCGGGATCCAGGGACAACTTCCCCGGGTGAACGCACGGCGCACCTCAGGCTGGTGCAACGTCACACTGGCCTCTGCCACTGCAGGCTCGCCCCGCATCCGTACCCCTCCCTCCCCGCGGCCTGAGTGAGCCAGAGCCCCCGAAGCAGTTGTTCCTTTAACCCCGTCCTGTGTGAACGAAGAACAGACGCCCTCAGGCGACCTACATGCAGAGGCGGGTCCAAATCCAAAGCTGAACCCCGGGAGCTGTACGAACAAAGAAGAGAAAGAGAAATTTCTCCCAGCAGCCTCAGAAGCAGCAGATTAAAGCTCCACAAACAACTTGATGTACCTGCATCTGTTGAATATTTGAATAGACAACAAATCATCCCAAATTCAGGAGGTGGACTTTGGGAGCAGGATATATTAATTTTTCCCCTTTGCCTTTTTTTGTGAGTGTATATGTGTATGCTTCTGGGTGAGATTTTGTCTGTATAGCGTTGCTTTCACCATTGGTCCTAGGGTTCCGTCCGTCCGTTTTTGTTTTTTTTTTACTTAAAAAATTTTTTTTCTTCATAATTTTTTCCTTATTTTTATTTTAAAAAATTAAAAAATGTTTTCTTAATAATTTTTTCTTACTTTTTTAAATAAAAAATTAATAAATTTATTTTAAAAATTAAAAAAACTTTTTTCTTAATAAATTTTTTCTTAATAATTTTTTTCTTATCTTTTATTATAATAGATTTATTTTATTTTATTTTATTTTATCCTCTTTCTTTCTTTCTATTTTTTCTCCCTTTTATTCTGAGCCATGTGGATGAAAGGCTCTTGGTGCTCCAGCCAGGCATCAGGGCTGTGCCTCTGAGGTGGGAGAGCCAACTTCAGGACACTGGCCCACAAGAGACCTCCCAGCTCCACGTAATACCAAATGGTGAAAATCTCTCAGAGATCTCCATCTCAACATCAAGACCCAGCTTCACTCAACGACCAGCAAGCTACAGTGCTGGACACCCTATGCCAAACAACTAGCAAGACAGGAACACAGCCCCATCCATTAGCAGAGAGGCTGCCTAAAATCATAATAAGCCCACAGACACCCCAAAACACACCACCAGACGTGGACGCGCCCACCAGAAAGACAAGATCCAGCCTCATCCACCAGAACACAGGCACTAGTCCCCTCCACCAGGAAGCCTACATAACACATTGAACCAACTTTAGCCACTGGGGACAGATACCAAAAACAATGGGAACTGCGAACCTGCAGCCTGTGAAAAGGAGACCCCAAACACAGTAAGATAAGCAAAATGAGAAGACAGAAAAACACACAGCAGATGAACGAGCAGGGTCAAAACACACCAGACTTAACAAATGAAGAGGAAATAGGCAGTCTACCTGAAAAAGAATTCAGAATAATGATAGTAAATATGATCCAAAATCTTGGAAATAGAATAGACAAAATGCAAGAAATATTTAACAAGGACGTAGAACTAAAGAGAAACCAAGCAACGATGAAAAACACAATAAATGAAATCAAAAATACTCTAGAAGGGATCAATAGCAGAATAACTGAGGCAGAAGAATGGGTAAGTGACCTGGAAGATAAAATAGTGGAAATAACTACTGCAGAGCAGAATAAAGAAAAAAGAATGAAAAGAACTGAGGACAGTCTCAGAGACCTCTGGGACAACATTAAACACACCAACATTCGAATTATAGGGGTCCCAGATGAAGAAGAGAAAAAGAAAGGGACTGAGAAAATATTTAAAGAGATTATAGTTGAAAACTTCCCTAATATGGGAAAGGAAATAGTTAATCAAGTCCTGGAAGCACAGAGAGTCCCATACAGGATAAATCCAAGGAGAAACACGCCAAGACACATATTAATCAAACTATCAAAAATTAAATATAAAGAAAACATATTAAAAGCAGCAAGGGAAAAACAACAAATAACACACAAGGGAATCCCCATAAGGTTAACAGCTGATCTTTCAGCAGAAACTCTGCAAGCCAGAAGGGAGTGGCAGGATATACTTAAAGTGATGAAGGAGAAAAACCTACAACCAAGGTTACTCTACCCAGCAAGGATCTCATTCAGATTTGACGGAGAAATTAAAACCTTTGCAGACAAGCAAAAGTGGAGAGAGTTCAGCACCACCAAACCAGCTTTACAACAAATGCTAAAGGAACTTCTCTAGGCAAGAAACACAAGAGAAGGAAAACACCTACAATAACAAACCTAAACCATTTAAGAAAATGGGAATAGGAACATACATATCGATAATTACCTTAAATGTAAATGGATTAAATGCTCCCACCAAAAAATACAGACTGGCTGAATGGATACAAAAACAAAACCCGTATATATGCTGTCTACAAGAGACCCACTTCAGACCTAGGGACACATACAGACTGAAAGTGAGGGGATGGAAAAACATATTCCATGCAAATGGAAATCAAAAGAAAGCTGGAGTAGCAATTCTCATATCAGACAAAATAGACTTTAAAATAAAGACTATTACAAGAGACAAAGAAGGACACTATATAACGATCAAGGGATCGATCCAAGAAGAAGGTATAACAATTGTAAATATTTATGCACCCAACATAGGAGCACCTCAATACATAAGGCAAATACTAACAGCCATAAAAGGGGAAATCGACAGTAACACAATCATAGTTGGGGACTTTAACACCCCACTTTCACGAATGGACAGATCATCCAAAATGAAAATAAATAAGGAAACACAAGCTTTAAATGATATATTAAACAAGATGGACTTAATTGATATTTATAGGACATTCCACCCAAAAACAACAGAATACACATTTTTCTTAAGTGCTCATGGAACATTCTCCAGGATACATCATATCTTGGGTCACAGATCAAGTCTTGGTAAATTTAAGAAAATTGAAATCATATCAAGTATCTTTTCCGACCACAACACTATGAGACTAGATATCAATTACAGGAAAAAAGTCTGTAAAAAATACAAACACATGGAGGCTACACAATACACTACTTAATAACAAAGTGATCACTGAAGAAATCAAAGGGGAAATCAAAAAATACCTAGAAACAAATGATAATGGAGACACGACGACCCAAAACCTATGGGATGCAGCAAAAGCAGTTCTAAGAGGGAAGTTTATAGCAATACAAGCCTACATCAAGAAACAGGAAACATCTCGAATAAACAACCTAACCTTGCACCTAAAGCAATTAGAGAAAGAAGAACCAAAAAACTCCAAAGCTAGCAGAAGGAAAGAAATCATAAAGATCAGATCAGAAATAAATGAAAAAGAAATGAAGGAGACAATAGCAAAGATCAATAAAACTAAAAGCTGGTTCTTTGAGAAGATAAACAAAATTGATAAACCATTAGCCAGACTCATCAAGAGAAAAAGGGAGAAGACTCAAATCAATAGAATTCCAAACGAAAAAGGAGAAGTAACAACTGACACTGCAGAAATACAAACGATCATGAGAGATTACTACATGCAACTCTATGCCAATAAAATGGACAACCTGGAAGAAATGGATAAATTCTTAGAAATGCACAACCTGCCGAGACTGAACCAGGAAGAAATAGAAAATATGAACAGACCAATCACAAGCACTGAAATTGAAACTGTGATTAAAAATCTTCCAAAAAACAAAAGCCCAGGACCAGATGGTTTCCCAGGCGAATTCTATCAAACATTTAGAGAGGAGCTAACACCTATCCTTCTCAAACTCTTCCAAAATATTGCAGAGGAAGGAACACTCCCCAACTCATTCTACAAGGCCACCATCACCCTGATACCAAAACCAGACAAAGATGTCACAAAGAAAGAAAACTACAGGCCAATATCACTGATGAACATAGATGCAAAAATCCTCAACAAAATACTAGCAAACAGAATCCAACAGCACATTAAAAGGATCATACACCATGATCAAGTGGGGTTTATTCCAGGAGTGCAAGGATTCTTCAATATATGCAAATCAATTAACGTGATACACCATATTAACAAATTGAAGGAGAAAAACCATATGATCATCTCAATAGATGCAGAGAAAGCTTTTGACAAAATTCAGCACCCATTTATGATAAAAGCCCTGCAGAAAGTAGGCATAGAGGGAACTTTCCTCAACATAATAAAGGCCATATATGACAAACCCACAGCCAACATTGTCCTCAATGGTGAAAAAGTGAAACCATTTCCACTAAGATCAGGAACAAGACAAGGTTGCCCACTCTCACCACTATTATTCAACATAGTTTTGGAAGTGTTAGCCACAGCAATCAGAGAAGAAAAAGAAATAAAAGGAATCCAAATCGGAAAAGATGTAAAGCTGTCACTGTTTGCAGATGACATGACACTATACATAGAGAATCCTAAAGATGCTACCAGAAAACTACTAGAGCTAATCAATGAATTAGGTAAAGTAGCAGGATACAAAATTAATGCACAGAAATCTCTTGCATTCCTATACACTAATGATGAAAAATCTGAAAGTGAAATTAAGAAAACACTCCCGTTTACCATTGCAACAAAAAGAATAAAATATCTAGGAATAAACCTACCTAAGGAGACAAAAGACCTGTATGCAGAAAATTATAAGACACTGATGAAAGAAATTAAAGATGATACAAATAGATGGAGAGATATACCATGTTCTTGGATTGGAAGAATCAACATTGTGAAAATGAGTCTAGTACCCAAAGCAATCTACAGATTCAATGCAATCCCTATCAAACTACCACTGGCATTTTTCACAGAACTAGAACAAAAAATTTCACAATTTGTATGGAAACACAAAAGACCCCGAATAGCCAAAGCAATCTTGAGAACGAAAAATGGAGCTGGAGGAATCAGGCTCCCAGACTTCAGACTATACTACAAAGCTACAGTAATCAAGACAGTTTGGTACTGGCACAAAAACAGAAACATAGATCAATGGAACAGGATACAAAGCCCAGAGATAAACCCACACACATATGGTCACCTTATCTTTGATAAAGGAGGCAAGCATATACAGTGGAGAAAAGACAGCCTCTTCAATAAGTGGTGTTGGGAAAACTGGACAGGTACATGTAAAAGTATGAAATTAGAACACTCCCTAGCACCATACACAAAAATAAACTCAATATGGATTAAAGACCTAAATGTAAGGCCAGACACTATCAAACTCTCAGAGGAAAATATAGGCAGAACACTCTATGACATAAATCACAGCAAGATCCTTTTTGACCCAACTCCTAGAGAAATGGAAATAAAAACACAAATAAACAAATAGGACCTAATGAAACTTAAAAACTTTTGCACAGCAAAGGAAACCATAAACAAGACCAAAAGACAACCCTTAGAACGGGAGAAAATATTTGCAAATGAAGCAACTGACAAAGGATTAATCTCCAAAATTTACAAGCAGCTCATGCAGCTCAATATCAAAGAAACAAACAACCCAATCCAAAAATGGGCAGAAGACCTAAATAGACATTTCTGCAAAGAAGATATACAGATTGCCAACAGACACATGAAAGAATGCTCAACATCATTAATCATTAGAGAAATGCAAATCAAAACTACAATGAGATATCATCTCACACAGGTCAGAATGGCCATCATCAAAAAAATCTAGAAACAATAAATGCTGGAGAGGGTGTGGAGAAAAGGGAACACTCTTGCACTGTTGGTGGGAATGTAAATTGATACAGCCACTATGGAGAACAGTATGGAGGTTCCTTAAAAAACTAAAAACAGAACTACCATACGACCCAGCAATCCCACTACTGTGCATATACCCTGAGAAAACCATAATTCAAAAAGAGTCATGTACCAAAATGACCATTGCAGTTCTATTTACAATAACCAGGACATGGAAGCAACCTAAGTGTCCATCATCGGATGAATGGATAAAGAAGATGTGGCACATATATACAATGGAATATTACTCAGCCATAAAAAGAAACGAAATGGAGGTATTTGTAGTGAGGTGGATGGAGTTAGGGTCTGTCATACAGAGTGAAGTAAGCCAGAAAGAGAAAAACAAATACAGTATGCTAACACATATATATGGAATCCAAGGAAAACAAGAAAAAAGGTCATGAAGAACCTAGTGGCAAGACGGGAATAAAGACGCAGACCTACTAGAGAATGGATTTGAGGATATGGGAAGGGGGAGGGGTAAGATGTGACAGGGTGAGAGAGTGGTATGGACATAGATACACTACCAAATGTAAAATAGATAGCTAGTGGGAAGCAGCCGCATAGCACAGGGAGATCAGCTCGGTGCTTTGTGACCACCTAGAGGGGTGGGATAGGGAGGGTGGGAGGGAGGGAGATGCAAGAAGGAAGAGATATGGCAACATATGTATATGTATAACTGATTCACTTTGTTATAAAGCAGAAACTAACATACCATTGTAAAGCAATTATACTCCAATAAAGATGTTAAAAGAAAAACAAAAAAAAAACAAACAAAAAACATTCTTAGTGAAAAAAGCCATACAGAAAAGGCCACCTAGATCCCATACTCATCTTGTCTGCTTCAAATCCATCAAGGCTGTCCAAATGAGGGGGAAACTCAGTAATGGTTCCAGAAAAAGAAAACTGGATCGGGATGGAAAAAGATATTTTCATACAGTTGGGACAGCAGGTGAAATTTGAAGTGGGGCTGAGTATTAAATTATAATGTAGACATCAGGATTTCCTCATTTAGGGGTTATGTGCTGGTTCTTTGGGCAAAACACACTGAGCATTTTGTGTGAAGTGGAAAATGTGAGTACTTTTGGCCATTACTGAAACTTTTCTGTACATTTTAAATTACTGGTAAGTAAATTACTTTTCTAGACAACCATGTCAGTATCATGCCAGAAAATCAGACCAGACAGACATCCAATTTTGTTATAGAGGCCAAGACTTACTCAGACCAAGTTCAACCAAAGTTGTGATACTTATTTCCCTTGTAGGAGTCCACATGGTATTAAGAGGCACCGTGGGAAGAGTATATTAGTAGCTACCATGTCTTGGGTCCTGTGGATTACCTGGGATGCAGTAGAAACAGTGAGATTTTAGTATTTCAATTTTTCACATTACTTCAAAAAATACGTTAAAAAATAAATTCAGTAAAGTTGCAAAATATGGAATCAATATACACAAATCAGTTTTGTTTCTATACACTAATAATGAACCACCAACAAGAAAAATTAAGAAAACAATCCCATTTACAATTCCATCATAAAGAACAAACTATTTAGGAATAAATTTAACCAAGGACATGAAAGACCTATACTCAGAAAACTATAAAGCATTGATAAAGAAATTGAAGACACAATAGAAAACAATATTCCATGCTCATGCATCAGAAAAATTACAATTATTAAAATGTTTATTCTACCCAAAGCCATCAACAAACAGTGCCAGGAAAACTAGACACCAGACACCAAAGAACGACACTGGTCACCATCTACACGGCACATAAAACTAACTAAAAGCACACAGTATTCTACATTAAACCCTTTCTCTCCTGAGTCCCCTGAAGATGCACCCTACCCACCCAGCAGTCAGGTGCACAGGAAGATTCTCCACACTTGCTCAATTTTTCCTCTTGTGGAGTCTCCTCACCAGTGGTTCTTGAGAAAACCCAGCTGCTGTCAGTGTGGACAATGCCTCATGGTCCAGAAACCTAAGCCCTGACAGGAGACAAAGCTCCTGTCTGCTTGTCACAGAGCAAAGTCTGTGGGCAGGGTGCACCTGTGCCCCCAGGGTCAGACAGGTGGGTTTGGCGCCCCCTGTGGGACGTGAGAAAAGTGCCGGAAGTGCCGCACTCACAAACCCAGAGGCCTCATGCAGTTCTGCTGTATATACTAAGTTTGGAAATCCAAACTGAAATGGAGCCAAGTGTCTCACTGTATCTTCTCAAAAGATGGTTAAGGAACAATTAATTGCAAACCATATGTAATGAAATGAATGTAGACACAAACTTTACAACTTAAACCAAAATTCACTCAAAATTGCCCATAGACAAACTTAAATTACCAAACTATAAAAATCCTAGGAAAAAAAAAAGAAAATCTACATGACTTTGTGTCTGGTGACCTTACTCAGAAAACCAGAAGACAAACCACAAACTGCAAGAAACTATTTCCAAAACACATATCTGATAAAGGATTTGTATTCAAATTATGCCATTAAAATTTGGTAAAGATTGTAACACACACCTGGCCCAAGAAGATAAACAGGCAGTACATAAGCATACAAGAATATACTCAAGATGCTGGTGGAATGCATGTACAACCAACTTTGGAAGACACTTTGGCAGTTTTTTCCAAATCTAAAAAGTCTCACCTTAGGATCCAAGAAGTGTACCTCTTGTATTTAGACAACTGCTTTGAAAAACTGTGTTCAAACCAAAAGTAGCATCAAGTAATGCACAGCAGCTCTATCCATAATGGCTAAAAACTTAAAGATATCAGGAAGTCCTTCTGTAGATGAATTCATAAGCAAATTAGGGCACATACATGTCAAAGGGAGCAGAATACACCACCCCAAAATATGCCCATTTGACAAAAGGATTATTTTGCACTGATTAATTTAAGAAACAGCAGACCCAGGAGAATCTTTCAAAACCAAGTAGAAAATGCCCTTTTATGAGGTAAATTTACATTTATTAAGGATATCTCCATTTGTAAGGGTATATCCCTCTCTGGACCAGGAATTGAATGATGACTAAATATCAAGAAAAGCTTGTTGGGACTTCCCTGCTGGTCCAGTGGTTAAGGCTCCATGCTCCCAATGCAGAGGACAAGGGTTCAATTCCTGGTCAGGGAACTAGATCCCGCATGCTGCAACTAAGAGCCCGCATTTCGCAACTAAAGATTCCACAGGACGCAACTAAGACCCGTCACAGCCAAATAAATAAACGTTTTTTTTTAAAAAAAAACTTGTCAACGAAATAGGCCTGGATGTAAATCTGTGTAACAACCATACCCTTGTCTACTGTGCTTTGCCTAATAACCTCCCTTAAATGGCTTCCTCCATTCCCTAATATCTTTCTTTTGTTCTCAGCAGAAGATAGCATTTAAGGTAACGGCTTGGGCCATTTCAGGGAGTGACTCAGTTTTCCTGGGTATCTTTCAAGTATACAGGAGGTATGCATGGTATATATTAAACTTCTGATTGTTTTCTCTAGTTTATCTCTTTTTCATTACAAGGGAGATCTCAATGAAGAACATAGAAGGGTAGAGGGAAAATTATTTTTCCTCTAATATACATGCAATGCAATAGTATTCAGAGATATAAAGGAATGGACCATCAACCCGTGCAAAAAAAAAAAAAGATACATCTAACACTTACATTGCTAAGTGAAAGAATCCAGTCTGAAGTGCTACACACTGTATGGCCTCATTTATATGACATTCTAGAAAAGGCAAAACTGACATGGTAAACAGTGTATGGAATATGTGGTTGAAATAGTCCATATGATACTTTAGTGGTGAATACCTGTCACTATGCATTTGTCTACACCCACAGATTTTTACAACCCAGCAAGTAAATTACAATCTATTCAAACTTAGCTACTTAGGATATGGGAGTGTCAAAGACTGGAATACAGACTGTAACAAAGAATTTAACTGATTCAGAAATGTATGAAAAAACTCACTGTTGGTAGTGGGACAAATGGGCTGACCTAAGTTAACTATGGAAATATACAGAACCTGTAGGCCAAAGACAAAATGTGCCATACATACACAGTGGACTCTATGTTCTTTCCATGAGGGGTAGTAGCTAATAGTACTGAAACTACTATATCAGTAATTGAATGGAACAAGCACTGAATTTAATAAATGACAAATGGTGGAAGCCAGGTTTCCTACCACTGGAGTGGGATGTTACAGTCAAACAAAGGGAGAAGGTTACAATATCCATGTCATAACAGATCCGGTTGGAGATACCAGTATAAACTATCTTTAGCCTACACATAGTTCCACATGGAAATCTTTATAATTATGTGTATATGCATAGGCTGGGATACATGCATATATTTCCACGCACTGTCAGCTGAGCATATTTAGCTCCCACGTGTAAGTTTTTAATACCATTCTCTAATAAACGGAACAAGGGCTCTTTGAAGAAAGGGCTGATGCTAGGACTGAGACAGTAAATATATGAAGCAGGATAATCTTAAAATATCAGAAAGTAAAGAAGTACCAAAAATTTTAAAAACCCACAAAAGAAAAATTATGTAAAATGAAAACAGGAGCAAATGCAAAAATCTCTCAACAGCCAAAGCAAGAATTAACTAAGCAGTCTAATAATGTAGTGCTGGATTATAACCAAAAGTTTATAATGATTATTCACGTGTCCAAACTGGTAAAAATAAATTACATAGTTTTTGATGAATGGTGTTAAATAGAAATCTCCTATGCAGAAAGCTTCTAAACAATTTATATAGCCACTCAGCTGTCCATCAAGGATGTGAAGCTAACCCCTCTCTCCTCAAGTGTGGGTTCTGCATTATGACTGCCTCCTAAATAAGACACACAGGATGGACATGGGAAAAAATTAACTTCACTGTGGGAACACTTGACAAACACTACCTCAGCTAGGTGACCAAAGTTGAGAATATAAGTGAGAAGTTCCCTTGAGAGCCTGTCCTCTTGATATACAGTGAAGAGGAAGCACTTCACCTCTGTGATCTGCTTTTTCAAAGCCAAGTCTAACCACGACAAAAACACCAAGCAAATCCCAGTGCCCGGCAGTCTATAAAATACCTGACCAGTCCTCCTCCACACTGTCAAGGTCATGGAAACAAGGAGAGTCTGAGCAACTTTCAAAGCCCAGAAGAGACTAAATAGATATGATGACCCCATGGCCTTTGAGATCCTGGAACAAGGAAAGGTATAACAAAGGGAACATGAATAGGGACTTCGGTTAATAATAGAGTATCAATATTTGGTCATTATTTGTCATGATTCTATAGAAAATTAGACAGGAAAAATTAAACGTCAAATAAGAGAAACCTACTGTAACAAACTGGAAATCCAGAAGAAACGGGTGATTTCTTTGTAAAAACACATTACCAAAATGAACACTAAATTAAGGAAAATACAAAAAGACCAATTAATCACTGAGGAACCTCTTCCCCATACTGGTTATCCTATCACTGTTGCAGGGTTTCCCTCTCCCTGGACAGGGAAGGAACAGGGACAGAGCTGTTTGGCAGCTCCACTAATATCTGGTCCCACTCAGAATCTTCATCTCCCCCAGCCATGCCTACCCAGTGAGGACACTTGAGGAAGGATCAGGGATTATTGATTCAGATGTATCAACTACGAATTTTTCTTTTCCCAGCGACTGGACACACTTACTGAAGTAAAATAAATTCGTATTTACTTACTGTCCTCCCAAGACTGCAAGAAGTTCTTTCACTTGCTGACAAGTCAGGATCGTTGGTAGTGGTAAACTCAAGTCTCTTTCCTTAGGCATCAGGTCCTCACATCTCAGAGGTTGGCCCAAAACAGCCCATGTGCCCTCAGAAGACACACAGACCTCATTCCTGCCCCTGAGAGGTGGGAGCCCTTGAGTTATGCCATCTCCCTGGCCATATTAATTGCCCATCCCTGAACAACAATACTGGTCCTTTTCCAGGTTCTTCTCTCTCCTTTACTAAGTGAAGAAACCAAATGCTAGGGTGGTAAGGAAACTCTTGTGCAATGAAGTAATGGGAGGCGCAAGAATTATTCCATGCCATGGAACCCATAATTGGCAGGCTTTCCAGAGGCCACATGGATGCATATGGCTCTCCAAGACAATGCAGCCTCAGTGTGAACCTCCCATTGGGAGGTCCAGGTGCTCCCATATCTTCGATTCTTAATGAATATGAATGTCAAAAGTTTCTAACGACTGAAAGGACAAAGGATTGCAGGGCCATGGTCTGCTGTAGGGTTGCTGTGTCAGGGACACACTCCAATGTTTAGAGGGTTATTACTTCTCTTGGCAGCCTATGAGGCTGTGAGGGGGAGGCCTTTTTCTCAACCACATGGATGTTGGTAGTTGAAACTTCTCAAAGGAATGTCTACACTGCCCAGGTAGCTGTTGAATTGCCCGGCATCATGGTCAGCTCCGTAACTATACATGAGGGCCTGACAATGCCCAGGCTGGACTGAGCTAGAGGACCACAGATGCCTGCCTGGATAGTCAGAGGTCAAGGGCTGTCCTGCCTGAGGCTTGATCATCTACTCATGCCCACTCAGATGGGACAAAGGATGCCTCCAGTGCCAGGAGGGCCCCACCAGCCCTTAAGAAGGCAGCATCTGGGGGCTGGCAGGTCACTGCACCCAGTCCTGTATAAATCCACACATGTCCACTGAGTGCCCTCCTGTCTGGGCTGTGCTGGAACCTGGGGCTGCCCAGGCAGAGTAGGGCCAGCATCACCCTTCCCAGGTAGGAGGGCAGAAGGAAACCATGCATGACTTCTGACACCCTCTCCAATCCTTGACAGAGGTTGAGTTGGATAAGAAACAGTCTGAGACAAGAACAGACATTTCATTCTTCTTTCAGAGCCCAGGACTGAGGGAAGGGAGGCCAGAAAAATAGTTATTGACCTCAGCTCCCTGACTCTTGTTTGACCCTGGGCAAGTCCTATCCATTCTGGAGGCTTCAGAGAGAAAGAGAAGGGAGGGCAATGAGGGTCAATTGTGCTTAAACCTAACTCTAACCTTTACCCTAAGAACCCTAACCTCTAACCTTAACCCCCTAACAACCCTAGCCCCAGACCCCTAGACCCTCGTCCCTGACCCCTAAACTCTAATCCCCGGCCCTGACCCTTTAACCACAACCCTCTACCATGACTCTCCAACAATGACCCATAACCCTAAACCGTGACCCCTGAACCCTCACACTGACTCAATCCCAGGCCTAAAGCCTGGCCTAGTGGGTACCGAGGGGTGACTGTATGAACTCTCAAATAAACCAAGGAATTAAATCTTCCTGACCATGAATTTAACAATGGTTTCTTAGATTTGACAGTAAAGCATAAGAAATGAAAGAAAAAAATAGATAAATTGGATTTCCTCAAAATTACAAACCTTTGTGCAACAAAAGAGGCTCTCCAGAAAGTGAAAAGACAGCCCACAGAATGGAAGATAATATTGGCACATTATATATCTGATAAGACTCTTTACCGAGAATATACCCAGGACTTTTACAACTCATCAACAAACAGACAAACAATAAAATTTTTGAAACAGACAAATGACTTGCATGGACTGCTCTCCAGGCAAGACATACAAATGGTCAAAAAGGACACGAAAAGATGTCAAACATCAGTAGTCATGATGAAAATGCAAATTAAAGCCACAGTGTGATGTCCCTTCACACACACTAGAATAAAAATAAATTTTTTAAATAAATTTTTAAATATATAAATAAAAATAACAAATGTTGGCAACAATGTAGAGAAATTAGAACCCTTAAAAGTTACTTGTGGAGATGTACAATGGTGTAGTCTATGTGTACAAAACTTTAGCATTTACTCAAAAATATAAAATATAATTACCATGTGGTTCAACAACTCCACTCCTAGATATATACCCAAAATATGGAAAACAGGTGTTCAAACAAAAACTTGTTCACCAATTATTCATAGCAGCACTGTTCACAATAGCCCAAGGTAGAAAAGATTTAAATGTCCATCAGCAGGTAAACGGATAAGCAAAATAAGGTAGATCCATAAGCTGCATTATTCTGTCATATAAAAGAATAAAGTAAAATTATACAGCCACTGTGGAATACTGTATGGTGGCTCCTCAAAAACATGGAAAATGTATGATCCCTTGATTCCGCTCCAGGGTGTACACCCAAAACATTAGAAAGCAAGGACTGGAACAGATATCTGTACCCCATATTCATAGCAACATTATTCACAATAGCCAAAAGGTGGAAGCAACACAACACGTCCTTCAATAGATGAATGGGTAAGTACAGTGTAGTATATACACAATGGAATATGATTCAACCTTTAAAACTAAGGTAATTCTCACACATGCTACAATGTGGATGAACCTTGAAGTCATTATGCTAAGTGAAACAAGCCAGACACAAAAAGGACAAACGTTCTATGATTCCACGAGTATGAGGTATCCAGATAAGTCAAATTCAAAGACTAAGTAGAATAAGGTTGCCAGGGGTTGAGGTGAGTTAGTGTTTAATGCCTACGGTTTCACATGGGGAAAATATCTGGAGATGGATGGTGAGGATATTTTTACAACAATGTGAATGTAGTTAATGCCATAGAACTGTATACTTAAAAATGGTTTAAATGGGGCTTCCCTCGCGGCACAGTGGTTAAGAATCCGCCTGCCAATGCAGGGGACATGGGTTCAAGCGCTGGTCCTGGAAGATCCCGCATGCCGTGGAGCAACTAAGCCCGTGTGCCACAACTACTGAGCCTGCGTTCTAGAGCCTGCGAGCCACAACTACTGAAGCCCGTGTGCCTAGAGCCCGTGCTCCGCAACAAGAGAAGCCACCGCAATGAGAAGCCTGCACACAGCAATGAAAAGTAGCCCCCGCTCGCCGCAACTAGAGAAAGCCTGCACACAGCAACAAAGACACGACACAGCCAAAAAATAAAAAATAAAATAAAAATTTTTAAAAAGCTTTAAAAAATGGTTTAAATGGTAAACGTTATGTGTTTTTAATCACGATGGAAAAAATGAATGAAATAATGATCAATGTTACAATGTGGATAAACACTGCAAACATCCTAAGTGAAAGAAGCCACACAGAAAAACCACCCAGATCATGCTCATCTTGTACACTTTAAGTCCAGCAAGGTTTGTAAAGTGAGGAAAAGCCCCAGTGATGGTTCCAAGAAAAGAAAACTGGATTCGAATGGAAAATACATTTCCACAAAGCTGGGGCAGCTGGTGAAAGTTGAAGCAGGTCTGGGGATAGGATTATAATGTGGAAACCATAATTATTCCTCATTTTGGGGTTATGTGCTGGTTCCCTGGGAGAGTGGCCCTCCCACTCTCACAGGGTAAAACAAACTGGAGTATTTTGTGAATGTGGAAAACTTGATACTGCTATTTGAAGTTTTTTATACACTTGAAATTTACTAGAAAATAAAGTACTTATCAAAACAACCATGTTGTACCACGCCAGAAATACAGACATCAAACTTTGTTATAGAGGCCAAGCTCTACCCAGATCCAGCTCACCCACAGTGGTGATGCCAATCACCCTTGTAGGAGTCCACATACTACAAGACGCACCATTGGAAGATTACATTGGGAGCCACTATGTCTTGGGTGCTGTGGATGACCTAGATGTAGTTGAAACAGTGGGATTTCTGAATTCTAGTTTTCCACATTCAACCACCAAAAAACTGTTACAACTAAAAAATGAATTCAGTAAAGCTGCAGGATACAAAAAAAAGAAAAATCAATGCACAAAAATCATTTGTGATTCTATACACTGATAATGAACCATCAGAAAAAGAATTTTTTAAAAAAATCCCACTTACAATTGCATCCAAAAAGATAACTAGGAGTAATTTAACCAAGGACGTGAAGGACCTGCACACTGAAAACTGGAAGACACTGATAAAGGAAACTGAACAGACAAAAATAAATGGAAAGATACCCCGTGCTCATGGGTAAAAAGAATATTGTGAAAATATGCATTCTAAGGTGGGACTTCCCTGGCCGTCCAGGGGTTGGGACTCTGCGCTCCCACAGCAGGGGGCGCGGGTTCGATCCCTGGCTGGGGAACTAAGATCCCACATCCTGCATGTCACATGGTGTGGCCCAAAATTTTTTTTTAATTTTAAAAAATATGACGTTCTAGCCAAATTAATGTACACATTCAACACAATCCCTACCAAAAGTCCAACGACATTTTCCATAGAAACAGAGCAAACAATCTTAAGATGTGTGTGGAACCACAAAGGACCCAGAAGAGCCAAAGCCACCCTGAGGAAGGAGAATGGGCTGGAGGCATCTCGCTCCCTGACTTCACACTTCATTACGAAGCTACAGTCCCCAAAAAGTGTGGAATTGGCACAAAAACAGGCGCACAGACCAGAGGAACAGAGCGGAGAGCCCAGGAATCAACCTACAGGTATGTGATCAGTTAATTCACAAGCAAGGAGCCAAGAACATACACCAGGGAAAGGACAGTCCCCTCAATAAATGGTGCTGGGAAAACCAGACGCCACACGCCAAAGAACAACACTGCACTCTGTCTACACCACACACAAAAGCGGCCAAAAACCCAGTTTTCCACATCAAGCCCTTCCTCTCCTGGGTCCTCTGAAGACAGACACCCTCAGCGGTCAGCCATGCACAGGAACCTTCTCCCCACATTTCCTCACCTTTTCCCTCAGTGGTGTCACCTCCCGGCAGGTCCTGAGGAGACCAGGCTCCTCTCAGCATGAACTGGACCCCACAGTGTCCCAAAGCTGTAGCCTCAGGGGGTCCTGAGGAGACTCGGTTTCTGTTAGTGTGGACTCGACCCCAGCTTGTCCTGCAGCCCGGCCGTCAGCGTGGATGCAACCCGCGTGTCCCAGAAGCCAAGCCCCAGTGGGTCCTGAGGAGACAGGGCTCCTCTCAGCGTGAACGTGAACAGCATGATCTGAACAGACATCCCGCCAAGAAAAGATATACAGATGGTAAAAATCATACAGAAACAAGCTCAACGTCATATACCATTAGGGAATTACAAATTAAAATCATGAGATAGCACAGCACACCTATTAGCACTGCTAAACTCCAAAAATATGAAAATACCAATTGCTAGAGGGTGAGGAACAAAAGGAGCTCTCCCTCATAGCTGGGGGGATGCATGTGCAGCCACTTTGTAAGACAATTTGGCAGTTTTTTCCAAAGCTAAACAAGTCTCACGTTGGGATCCAACAATCATGCTTCCAGTATTCATGCAACTGCTTTGAAAATCTATGTCCAAATGCAAACAAGGATACAATTATGCACAGCAGCACTTTCATAATGGCTAAAAACTTGAAGAAATCAGGATATCCTTCAAAAGATGAATGTATAAGCAAATTGGGGTAGATCCATGTCAAGGTGAGTAGAATATGCCACCCCAAAATATGTCTCTCTGGCATAAGGATTATTGGTCTGCTTTAAAAAAAAAAAGGGGGGGCTTCCCTGGTGGCTCAGTGGTTAAGAGTCTGCCTGCCAATGCAGGGGACACGGGTTCGAGCCCTGGTCCGGGAAGATCCCACACGCCGCAGAGCAACAAAGCCCATGCTCCACAACTACTGAGCCTGCGCTCTAGAGCCCATGAGCCACAACTACTGACCCTGTGTGCCACAACTACTGAAGCCTGCACACCTAGAGCCTGTGCTCCGCGACAAGAAAAGCCACAATGAGAAGCCCACGCACTGCAAAGAAAAGTAGCCCCTGCTCGCCACAACCAGAGAAAAGCCTGCACACAGCAACGAAGACCCAATGCAGCCAAAAATAAAATAATATATTCAAAAAAAATCTCAGAAAACTGAGATTGCTGTTTTATGAAAGACATTTACAATACAGAAGTCGCCATTTATAAGGGTATGTCCCTCTTTGCACCAAAAATAGAAGGATAATTAAATCTTAAGTAACTCTTTTCAATGGAGAAGTCCTGACTTAAATGTGCAAACAATCATACCCTTGTTTACTGTGCTTTGCATGATAACCTGCCATAAGTGGTCTTCCCCCCTTCCCCAGCATATTTCTTCTGTTTTTAGCTGAAGAGGTATTTAAGGGGATGGTTTTGGTCATTTCAGGGAGTGACTCAGTTTTCCTTGCTATCCCCCCTGTATTCAGAAGGTAGACATGTAATTAAACTTCTGCTTTTCTCCTGGTAATCTGTCTTTTATTACAGGGGCAGGGTGGCCTCAACCAAGAACCTGAAAAAGTAGAGGGAAAATTGTTTTTCCGCCCATACACATGCAGTGGAATACTACTCAGCAGAAAGGAATGCAGCATCAGCCTATGGAAAGACATGGGTAAATCCTCAGTATATACTGCTAAGTGACAGCATCCAGGCTGAGGAGGCTGCACACAGTATGACCCCATTGGTGACATTCTGGGAAAGGCAAAGCCACATAGATGATAAGCAGATCATGGGGTGGGGGGTTTGAAGTATTCCATGTGACATTCTAGGATGGATACCTGTCACTATGCATTTGTCTAAGCCCACAGATGTGTATAGCCCAAGGGGCCAATCATAATCTATTCAAATTTAGTTATTTAGAATGTAGGCGTGTGGCAAGATGGAATACATAATGTGACAGAGTCTAACTGTGTTAGAAATATATGGAAACAACTCACTGTAGGGGATGGGATAAAAGGTGCTGACCTAAGTTACCTTTGGAAATGAATGGAATCTGTAGACTAAAGGCAAAATGGACCGTATATAAACAGTGGGCTTTATTTTACGAATTTCTTTCCAGGGTGTAGTAGCTAACAACTCTGAAACCTCTGCACATGTAACCTGGAAAGGAGCAATGCATACATAAATGGCAGATGGTGGGAGCCAGGCTCCTCATTGTGGGAACGGGAAGTTACAGATAAGCAAGGGGAGAGCCTCTGCCCTCGTAATCCTGGATCTGGGCTTCCTGGGAGGATGCTGACTGGCCGGGGGAAACACACAGATCTTCACGCTGGGAAGACCCTGCAGACACAGGAACTTCACACCCCATCTTTCCACCCATACCTGCTGGAAACACTCAGCCCTCCATCATCAGTCAATTGCAGCGTTTAAGACATTCTCACCCTCAGGCAGATAAAGGAACATGAGGGTCTTGCTTACCCCTAAGCTGTCCCGGAATCCAGGCCCTGGGGGTGGAGCCAGGATGGGGGTACCTGGGCACCTGACCAGCAGGTGAGAGGAAGGAGGAAGACCAGTCCTGAGGACAGAGGTTCCCTCAAGTCTGTGAGCCCAGGAGCCCCGATGGGATTCATTCCCAGTGCGGACATGGGCAGGGCCTGCAGTGGTTCTGTGTTCCCCCTGGGCCCCTTTGATGAAGCCACGGCAACTCTGGGCCCAGACGTCTCCTGGCGGTGTCTCAAACTCTGGCACAGTGGTTTCACAAAGGAACAAGAGAATGGAGCTGAGCCCCTGATGGCCACTCCTTTCTGGCTCTGAGTTGCTTCCAACAGGACGGCAATCACCTGCACATAGTCTGCTGTGACCTACCTGCCCCCATTGGCCTTTCCTCTCCCTCCCTGCGATGAGTCCCGTGACATTTCCAGCCTGGACCCCTCTCCCAGGCCAGACGCCTCTGTCCAGTCACTGCACCCCCATCTCACCTTGGGGGCTAACAGGGCCCTCAGGGGACCGGGATCCTGCAGGTCTCCACACCCAGGAGCAGCCCCACCTTCCCAGGTTGCTGAGCCCAGGCACCGGGTGTAACCGAGCAGGACCCTACGGGGCCTTCCCAGGACAGACCTCTCCCCCACATCCTCTGCTGGAGCTCCTCTCTGAAGTACCTGGATAACAACATCTGATGCACGCTTCCTGAGTTGTTTTACAGATGCTGAAACCACCACCAAATGGAAGAAATTAACTACCTGATGATCTTGAACAGGTAGCCCCGGAACTTCTGGTGCCTAAGAATTTATAATGTTAACCGCCTGTTACCTCACCATCAACCAGAGAATTGTGCACCAGCTGATCACATACCCTGCGAACCCCCTCCTTCACTTGGCCTTTAGAATTCCTTTGCTGAAATCCGTCAGGGAGTTTGGGGATTTAGAGCACAGGCCACCTAGCCTCCTTGTATTGGCACTTTTACAATTAAAGCTGCACTTCCCTTCACCACACCCGCTGTCAGTAGACTGGCTTTACTGCACTCAGGCAAGCGGACCCAAGTTTGGTTCGGTAACACTGGGGTCTCCCAGGCTCCCACTCTCCTTGTGCCCCACTGACTGTCATCTGCTCCTCCAGAGTCTTGTTGCAGCAAAAATAGAAATGAAGTTTTCCCTCCCCTGAGAACAAGGAAAACAAAGGGAACAGCGAATAGGCTAGAGAAGAAACATAATCTGGCCTGAAAGAGTTAATCACTCCTTGTTTTACTTTGTCACTAATTTGTAGTAACTAGATGTGTACTTTACAAAGCTAACCTCACTCCCTGAAGCTATGTAATTTACATTCGGCACCCATCACCCCTAACTCTGTGTGAGTTACATCCCCTGCCTCTCACTCCCTAACCTTATTATGTCCAGCACTTACATTCTATACGCCCTTCATAACAAGTCACCCCCTATAGTTTTTGCATTTCAGAAACAAGGTCACCGGTCGATAAACCAGAGGCAAACGGACGCAATTACCAGACTGCCGGACCCCAATTACCGGGCAGCCTGATGCCAGCTATGACTGTTTTGAAATAATGCAAAGGAAAGGAGGAATGCAAGACCTTCACTACTTTGATCCTCATCCTATACCCCAGACTGCGAGAGCCCCACGTATAAAATCTTCCCTGATTCTCAAGGAGGGGTGCCCATTTCTTGAGGCGCTAGCTGGCTGTGTCTTCCCTGTTGTCTGGCAGAAGAATAAAGCCATCTCTCTCTTCCTCCAAAATCCCTGTCTCCGTATTTCTGTTTGGCCTCGGTGCACAGGGAAGCCGAGATTTTGACAACAGTCTGTGGCCAGTTCCCACACTAATTCACCTCTACACCCACAGCCCTGGCCCAAGCCCGATCTTGTGCCTGGTTCCTCCATCAGGCCCTGGCAAAACTCCCTGCCCGCACGGTGCACCTCACATCCCACCCCAACGTGGTCTTTCTGAAGCATAAACGAGACTGTGACTCTCTCCCACCTGTAATCCCCCAAATGTTTCCCCACTTCCGCTAGGGTATCTGCTGGGAGAGACATCTGCCAAGGCCCTGAGAGTCCCCGGCATCCCCACGAGGCTGCTGGCTCCTGGGTTCCCTGACAGTGAGCACCTCAGCAGGCCAGGCGACACGGCAGGAAACCCCAGAACCGCTCACCTCAGGAGGGGGCTGGCACGGCCACTGCCTGATCAGAGAGAGCAGAGAAGGGCTCCCCAGCTGGGACACAGACTCTGCACGAGTGGCCTCTCCCTGAGCCAATACATCACCTCGTGTGACTTGAGGGAAGGAAGGACCGAGGCACACTTGGCTCCTAAGGAGGATGGGATAGGCTCAGCCATGTCCCCACAAATTCACATGCTGAATCCCTAACCCCCAGGACCTCAGGATGTGGCTGTATTTGGAGATGGGATTTTTAAAGAGGTGATCAAGGTAAAAATGAGGTCACTAGGGTGGATCCTAATCCAATAGGATTGGTGTCCTACAAGGAGAGATTAGGACACAGAGAGGCACAGGGGGAGACCATGACGACCTGGGGAGAAGATGGCTGTCTAAGCACCAAGTAGAGAGGCCTCAGGAGAAGCCAGTCTGCACACACCTTGATCTCAGACAGCATCCAGGACTGGGAGATAGGCCTGTTATTCAAGCTGCCCAGTCTGTGGTATTTGTTATGGAGGTCCTGAGCAGACTCACATGCAGGGTAACTCAGGGCTCAGACTGGACAGAGCCCACTCTCCATCCCCCTGTACGTGAGTTACAGGATCCTCAGGATCTGAGGAGGGGGTCCCTGAGGAGAGGCACAAGATAGAAGATGCTAGGCATTAACATGACTGCATTCATGTTAAACGTGCCTGAAGTCCATTCACACGAGATGGTTTTGTCCTGTATGTACATCGGCACCTTCGGTCTGAACTGCAGATCTTTAGCTTCACCACCTCCACTGAGAGCATTAGCTTCACCTGCTGTGGACCGTCTCCTATAGGATTTCCAGAACCACAAAGCATCGAAGCTTCACAGGATCCAGAGTCTGTGCGCTAGCGTCCGGGCGACCCTCACAGCAGGGCCGCGCAGCTGCCCATCAGAACCCGTTTCCCTTTTTCCTGTTCACAGCTACCCTGCACCTCCCAGCCTTCCCACCCCTTACAGCTAGGGCGTAGTGTCTCGTGTTACCAAGGGGAAGGGGTGGAGGTGGTGAGGGCCTTGGCCAGCCTGCATCCTAGGATGGAGGGCATGATGCCCACCTGGTCACCCCACCCTGCTGGTTGGAGCCCTCACCTGGAAGCAGGGAGGAGAAACAAGGGGGACAGAGCCTGGGACCTGACACCCACCTGCCCTGGACTCTCACAAGAAGGGGACAGAGACAGCTTGAGCTTCAGCCCAGTTTTGGGAGACACTTTGTTCCAGCAACAAACTTCTGCCTTAAAAGCCAAGGTGCTTTACAAACCCCTCCCCAGCTGTCACAGAAAGTCAGGCTTAATCTCATCACACTTTTCTCAAACCCCAGCTCACGGTGAGACCACCTCTCAGGTGATGGTGCTTCAGAGCAGCCCCTTTAAAAGATCCCTGGAGTTCAGCTCTCCCAGCCCTGCCGTCAGTTTAAGGGAGAAGTTTCCTTGACAACCTTGACAAACCTGCTCAGTTTCCTTGACAACCAAGCTTCACAATCTCCCAAACTCTTCTCCTTCAAACATCCCTATTCTAGGCTTGATGAGCCTAAAGTGACAGTGCTGTCATCATGTGCCAGAGAGTGACTCCTCCAAGCCCGCAGTTCCTGGTTACATGATGCTATTGATGATGAAATCCCAGAAGAGCCAGCTTTGCAAGGTAACCACTTCTGGACTCGGCACTGGGTCCCTTTCCACGGACAGAGTGGAGTGGCTGTTTCCACGGGGCCCGTGGTGGAAGAGCTCACCTAATGAAGCCAGGACTTCATCCCTTCCAGGTGATTCCAGGGTCCTCATTCTCCCCAGACCCCCACCCACATGGCTGCTGTCTGTGCCAGTCTATACGGGACCTTGGTAATCTCCTAAAATGAGGGTTATTTTATACACAGGTAATGGGTTGAATGCTGACCCCAAAAGATGTGCCCCCCCAGAACACGTGAACAGGACCATATATGGGAAAAGGGTCGTTGTATATGCAGTTAAGGATCTCGACGTGAGGTCATCTTGGGTTAGGGTGGCCCTCAATCCAACTGAGAGAGTCCTTATGAGAAACAAAAGAAGAGAAACACAAGAAGAGAAACACAGACTTAGAGAAGCCACGTGAAGACAGAGGCAGAGACGGGAGGGATGCAGCCACAGGCCTGGGGACTCCTGGAGCCCCCAGAAGCTGGAAAAGGCAGGAAGAACCCTATCCTGGAGCCTCTGGAGAGACTTCCGTCCTCCAACACCTTGATCTCAGATGTCTGGTCTCCAGGACTGGGGGAGGATGAATTCCTGTTGTTTTAAACCTCCCAGCTTGTGGTCATTTGTTACAGAAGCCACAGAACGGTCACACAGACCCTGCTCTGTAGGATCCTGGAAGCGCGGGTCTCATTAAAGGCCAACAGAGGCTGGATTGTAGAGCCCTTAGAGTCAGCATTGGGCCCCAGAAATCCTAAAGCAGTGGCTGGACACCAGAAAGTTGAGGGGTCAGTCAGAAGCCCAACCCTAAGGGTGCCGGCTGCACACGGCCTCCCCAGGTTTTTACGCCTGTACATGCGTAAAATAAGTATTTCCATCCTGATTCAGGACCTCTGATATCACCGTTCACGTTGCTAATTAAGAACCCACTAGTTACACAGATGAAAACCCTATCAGGACACTTGCTCCAGTGGTAAACAATTCTGAAGTTGGTCACAGGTGGGGAATCGTCTCCCATGCAGCCAGCAGCCCCCCCGCAAGGAGCGTCCTCATTGCAAAGCTGGGGGACCGTGAGGAGGCGTCTCTGAGTAAACGTGAGCTGAGCCCCAGGCCAGCTGCTGCTGAACTTTTCCCACCCTTCCCAGGTAAAACACCTGAATGTATGCAAGGACTTGAAAGCCTAGAGGAAGGGGTTTGGAGTCACACCAGCGACAACACGCAGGCCGACTTGGTGCCTGCAGGCCAGCCAGGATGGTCCTGGCCCCGGGCACTCTTCTGGAAGCTTTCCATTTCCCTGCCTGAGGTAGCCCTCCTGTCCCGGCCCCCACTGCTTTTTTCCTTCCTCACCTCTGCCCGGGTAGAAATTCCAGCAGCAGGTATGGGTGACACATCCTCTTCTTTAGCAGGTGGCAGCCCGGCAACTCCTGCAGAAAGTCCAGCAGAGCCCCACTCACACCGGGCCACCCATAGAGCCGTGGGCCCTACTCCCTCCCACCAGCCCAGCCCCGAGACTGCTGACGGGGCAGAGAATATGGCGTCAGGCACAGCTGCAGGGGCTCTTGCTGCCTGGAGGGGTGTTTATATTGACCTCAACCCAGGCACACCTGTGGAGGGCTGGCCGGCCGGGTCAGGCTGCCCAGGTCAGCCAATCCTCGCCCCTCAGGGGCTCAGAGTTGCAGAAAATGGGCCTTGCTGCACCGGCCAGGTCCAAGGAACAGGTGTAGGGTCCTGAGAGTCAGGATAGACAAGAGGCGGCAGCCCTGGCTTGTTTTCTAATCATTTTATCTGGTCCATGAGTGGGAGACAACTTCAAGAAGACCCTCTCCTAATGAGAGGAACCCAGGAGTCAGGGAGAGGAGGGGTGGTGGGTGGAGACAGAGGCCTGGTGCCCCGGCTGCAGTGGAAATGCCTGGAAGACCAGGCGGAGGGAGGCCACACAGAGTGAAGCCCAGGGTCACAGACCTGTCGGAGCTGCTGTTTGTTAGTTCAAGTCCTGCTCTGAGGTGCTCTGTGTCAGCTCTGAGTGACAGGTGAGCTGGGTGTGCTCTGCAATGAGGGCTATGTGCACGGTTTCTGTGTGCCCAGCCCTGCCGGGGTACCTGTCCAGGTGAGCTCCATATCCTGGGAGGGGCCTGCCCACGAGAGCCCCGTGGGCTGCTGGGTACCTGCCCAGGTGAGCTCCATATCCTGGGAGGGGCCTGACCACGAGAGCCCCGTGGGATGCTGGGTACCTGCTCAGGTGAGCTCCATATCCTGGGAGGGGCCTGACCTCGAGAGCACTGGGTGCTGGGAGGGGGGTGTGTGTATGAGCGTCCTCTCTGTGCAGCCGGCACAGAGTTGCTCAGCAACTTCCCTGTGGGCGGTGCTGGGATGAAATGAGAACCAGGAGATGCTGCGGGCCCCATGAACCCCTGTTCATCCAGAGTGATGAGGTCAGTAGGTGGGTGCTGGCCACTGTGCTGCGTGAGGGAGGCCCCACGGGTACCTCTTGTGTCTTCCGCCTGACACCAGGGAGGTCTCCCCAGGACAGAGCAGACAGCCTGCCTGGGGTAGGTGGGAGCTCCTGGTGACACTGCAGGGGACATGAGAGGGATGGACCAGGCAGGAGGAGGTGGGAGCCCAGGCAGAGCCATGGGGCTCGGGGCCGAGGGGGCTTTTCTGGGTCTGAGCTGGGAGTGGACGTGCAGGTGGTGAGTGTGATCCAGGAAAGCTGCCCTGGTGACGTGAGGCTGAACCTGCGTCAGAGTGACAAGCCTTTCGGGTGATCCCAGAACACGATAGTGAGACGGATCCTGTTAGAAGAAGGTAAGTGAATCCCCCCAAGAGGAGGCTCTGTGAGCTGGTCCCAGGAGGGGGGTGAAGGGAACAGGCGTGGAACCTGTGGGGAGTAGGCAGTCCCCCTGGGTGGGCGGCGGGTGCAGACCCCACTCCGTGGTCCCACACCTGTGCTTCCGGCTGGATTACTTGGCTTCTCAGAGCCTCAGCTTCCCAGTCACTATCGGGTGATGGTAGCATGGATTGACTAGTAATTTCCTCAGAACAGGGTAGAAAGGGAAATGGAAAATGGACATTCCACAGAACACCGTCAGTATGGGAATCGCAGGCCCTGTTTCCCACAGGTCTGTCTTCAGGATCAGGAGAGCAAATCCGAGCAGACTTGCAGCAGAGCCTGGGGATGGGCTCCGTTTGGTGGGTCCCCCAGTTTCCTGAATCTCGGAAGGGGCAGCTCCAGTGGACAGTGGCAGGTTCATCCCACACCTGGAAGCATCCAGACCTCAAGGCCCAGCAGCCCCCGAGCCCTGTGTCTGGGCCCCCGGGAGGCAGACAGGACAGGCCGGCGTCCTCCTCGGCCCTCTTCCTGCCCAGAACAGGTGAGGTCCAGGCCGTCATTAGGAAGAAGCAGGGATGGGGGTGTCCCATGTGGGAAGAGGACACGGAGCAGCTTGTGTACGTGGACGTCCACACCAGGAATGTGGGGCAGTGGGACGCGGGCACTGGGAGGGGCAGACGGTGGGCCTGAGAAAGCAGGGCGGGGCCAGGGGTCCTGAGGAGGGGGTGTGCGAGCTTTGCCTGTGCCGGGCCTCAGACTCCACGGGGCTTCCCTCCCCTGGTCACTGGGTTGGAGGAGCCGAGCAGCGTTGGTGGGGTGACCACTCGCGTCCCCAGGCCCTGCCAGCATCGGACCTTCAGGCTCGGGGTCGGGGAGCCTGAGGAGCGCAGGTCCAGCCGTGCCCACCAGGGAGGCCTGGAGGGGTCGGGCTGGAAGCACTGGTGTGGTCATCCCCTGTGCGGAAGCTCCCGAGCCAGTGTCCAGTGGGAGCTCTCACCTCGCACGTGGGTTTCACGTCCACAGCTCAGATCACCTTCTAGCCGCTTGGTTTGTTTTCCAGACACAAAGTCCTAATATCTCCTATGTCCCCTGCCTGTGAAAAGGCACGTCTGATCTGGCACCAGATGCTGCCCCTGGTCCCTCCTGACTGGACGCCCAGCAGCCAGTGTCACCGCGTCATGACTGTCAGGGGGTGTCAGGCGTGGGGGGACGAGAGCACACGGTCCAGGCCCACGAGGGGCCGTGCCGTCCACGGAGCCGGTGCTGTGGCTGTACGTGTGCCATGCCCCCACCCCACAGGCAGAGACCACCGTCCCCTTACAGACTGTTACCAAGTGAAGTCACATGGACCCTGTTCGGGCCCTCGCCTGGCGAGGCGCTCTGCCTCAGCGGGGAAGGTTTCCTTTTTCCATGTGGGTTCAAGTAGGCAAATAACAAAACCAAAGCTGAGACCACCACAGCACAGGCTCTGTTCAGTGGCCAAAGAATGGAGAAATGGGAACGAAGTTCACAGATCAACTTCTCGCCCTCCTGGAGAGAGTGGTTTAATTTTAAAGAGTAAAGACAAAGGGAGGAGGAGTGAGGCTAATGATGCGGATGAAGAGGCCTTCCGGGGAAGGGGCAGGGCTTTCCCCAAGCGAGTGGGGTACCACCTCCTTTCACCCGTCTTTGGTCCTTCATGTCCAGTCATGGCCGCCAGTAGGTGTGTCACTTAATATGCTGATATAGTAAATTCAACATGTGATGAGACTCAGGGTCTGTTGGAGGTCACATTCGTTGCCATCTTGGTCCCAGCTGCTTCCATCTGTTTTCTTGTTTGTAGCTTCCTTTCTTATCTCTGGACCCCTTAACTTAAATACTTAGGTGAACTCCTGCTGAAGTTGGGGGTGGAGGACAGCCCTGTGAAAGGTGGGTCCACGGGTTCTGAGCAGGGCCTGGAGCAGCTCTGACAACAAGAGGAGGAGGCTGAGACGGGCGGTCAGTCTGACGCCCGCACTGGGGCGGCATGCGGAGGTGGTCAGCTGGGGCACGTGTCAGGGAATGTTCTCGGTGTTTACACAGAAGATGTGAACGTGGGCCCAGATGCAGAGCTGCCTGCAGACGCTGCTAGAGAACCCCCTGGTTCTTTCCTGAGAAAACTGGTGGGGGGCATTCAGGCAACAGGGCAAACAGCTTGCTCTGGACGTTCTTGTGGGGAAGTGGGGACTTAGCAACAGGGGCTCAGCCCGCATAACCCCAGAAGCCCTCCCAGGACAGCCCCAGAACCGCTTCTGGAATGGCAAGGAGAAGTGGGTCTTCCACCTACTAGACGTGGAGGAAAGGGCTGGGGTTTGCAGGGCCGCCCTCACCTTCAGGGACTGGCTGGGAGGCTCACAGGACCCAGCACATGCTTGTGGCTTGTGTGCTCACAGCTGAGATGGGTCACAGCATGCAGTAGGGATGCACGGGAGGGAGGGCCCCTGCTCCGGTCACCTCATGACCCTTCATGCCCACTCCTTCCCTCAAGGGTCTCTAGGATGTCTCTTCCCCCAGCGACGAAGGGCAGAACCATGACAGTTACCCCCACCCCCGTCCCCCCAGGGAGGCTCATTAGAGACTTGGCACCCGGCTGGGGGCTGGTCACGTGGTGTTGTCTGCCCTCACCCTCCAAAATGCCAGTGCCCAGAAGGGGAGCCGGGGCTCAGCATGAACCACATGGTTTGTACAAACAGCACAGGCGCAGGGAGCTGCCCCTAAAGGGAGGAGGGAGGGTTTAGATCAGGGAAGGGAGCTGCTCACCAGCTGCATTAGCTTCCCGGGGCAGCTGTAATAAACGACCACAAACGGAGGCTCAGAGCAACAGAAACCTGTCCTCTCTCAGTCCTGGAGACCAGACGTCTGAGGTCAAGGTGTCCCAGGGCCGCTCTCCCTCCGGAGGCTCCAGGGGAGGGTCCTGCCTGCCTCTTCCAGCTTCTGGGGGCTCCAGGCATCCCTGGGCTTGTGGCCGCATTCCTCCCGTCTCTACCTCCGTCTTCACATGGTGTCTGTGTCTCTCCGCTTGTCTCTTAGAAGGACACTGGCACTGATTTAGGGCCACCCTGATCCAGGATGACCTCATCTTCAGATCCGTAACTAATTATACCTCAAAAGACCCTACTTCCAAATAAGGTTCCATTCTCAGATTCTGGGGGGCATGACGTGGACATAACTTCTGGGGGACCCCCATTCAACCCACTATAGCACCCAGTTCCCAGATGCCAGCCGATCTTCCTCAGGACAGCATCAGGCTGGTGATGTTCTGTCTTTCTGCACGGAGTTGCCTCTTGTTTCTGGTGGTAACAGTGAGGTTGGGTGGGGAGCGCTTCCGGCTGACCTCCCGGTCATTCCAGGGACCATGCTGATGTGTCCTTCCCGGGAGAGTGCGAGCACGGCCAGGGCTCCCTGCGAACACTCCACACTGACCGCTCGGTGGTCAGACACCTGCATGGGCTGGACCGGTCCCCGGACCTCTGCACCTTCTAGCACATCCACAGCCTGGTGGACTCTGTGCGGGCCTATGACCAGGAGGTGGGGACTGGCAGGATGGATGGGAGCCCTCCTGCCTGCCACGTGGCCTCCAGTCCACCACAGACCCTCCAGTCATGCCATGGACACCCCCATCGCATTAACCCCCAAGAGGGCTTCTGGGAGGGGTGAGAATTCGACCATGAAGAAGACAGGGCAGGCCCTAACTGCAACAGGTGAAGGCAAGGACTGGGGGTGCTTGGCTATTTGTCCCCCAAAGACCCAGGATGTGGGCTCTGACTTGATGGGTCCACCTCCACCTGGGCTCACCTGGGGGGTCGCTGCAGGGAGAGCATGTCCTTGGGTGATTTTCCAACTCTCCCCACATCAGCCTCACCCCCTGGGCCCCCCTGACCCCATTAATAGACTTTAAATAGTGTCTCTCATCCATCAGGCCTACGTGGGAGATTTTAATATTGTGTGGGAGTCCAGTGACCAGGGCCCATGTGTCCTGTGTGTCTCGGGAGGGGAGGGAGTCTTGCTCTCACATTCCTGCCCCAGTGCACCTGGGGTCGGGGACAGGAGACCCAGGCTTTGTTCTGGCAGAAGCTCCTTTTCTGTGAACAAGTCTTCCCCCAATCCCATTATCCTCACTGGAGGCTCAGGAGGCCACAGCATCGGGGCACCTCCAGAACCAGGACTCCACCCTAGGGAATTTCTCAAGAGCAAGGACCAGGCCTGGAGGCGGAGGGGAGGAGGGAGCCAGCCTCTTCAGGATCCCCGGGGCTAGGATGCCTCCTACCCAGGAGGGCCTTGGACTCAGTTTAACTTCCATCCGGGGTCTCCTACCCTCCCCTGGTAGAGGGGCCCTTCAGATTCCAGGGCCCCAAGATCCTCCCCACCGACTTCTGACCCCACCTGCAGAGTCGGGGACCCAGAGACCCCCTCCCCGGCTTCTTTTTTCTTGGAGGCTCCCAGAACTCCCTGAAGATGTTATACTCAGGGTTCATTATGCTGAAGGATGCAAGTTAAAATCAGCAAGGATGGGGGGATGAGCAAGGTCCAGCTTCCTCGGCTGTGGCAGCCCAGGGAAGCCCACCTGAGTCCTGAAGTGCAGGGTTTATTGGGGTCTGTCACGTCAATGTGTGGACCACCATGTGCCTGACCTTGGCCTCCAGCCCCCAGGGGCAACTCAGGAAGCCCCACCGTGTATCACGCCATCAGCACAGACCAGCCTGGAGCGAGGCCCATGGAGCATGGACACTCCCGTCAGACTCAAGGTGACCTCCTAGAGCCAGGAGCAGAGGCCCGGCCTCTCTGTGGGCTGGTGAACCCACACCACACAGGCCCTGGTGCAGTGCCTGTTCCGTGTGGTCAGCATGGGTGCACGTGGGTCAGCCAGTGTCTGTGTGTCTCAGCCTGTGACCACTGACCACACTGTCCTGCTCTGCTTCCAAGAACGAGGCCAATGGAGGGACAACGTGTGTGGGAACAAAGCCGGGTCATGGTCAGGCTGGGTGAGAAAGGGTCCAAGGAGTGAGAACCCGGCTGCCCTTGCCTGGTGAGCTGAGAGCTGACGTTCGCCCTGTGGTCAGTCCATCTCCCCACATCCCGAGGTAGAGCTGCCTTTCATGCACCCTGGGGCAGGGTCATGCCTGTGTATACAGCAGGACGCACAGCAGTGCACGCAGCAAGCCCGATGCCTGCCCTTGCCATGTAGTCAGGGGCTTGGTGAGGGTGGAACATCCCGACAGAATGTGGGCCGACCCCGGGGAGGATGTAGGGCTGAAGTGTTTGGGAGCCTCTGGAGGGAACCCTCACCTGTCTGCACAGGTGGATTGAGGACACAGACCAAGGGGGGCAGGCGGGGGGCCCAGTCCTGGGTCATCCCTGAGGCTGGAGGAGGGGTGTGGAGCGGGGGGTGATGGCGGTGGGGATGAGGGGCTGATCGCCAGACAGTGTGGAGACAGATCATTCGAGGCAGCAGGGAAGGTGGAAGACTGTGCCCAATGGCAGGACGGAGAGACCAGCAGGCGGCGCTGCAGTCGCGGGTAGCAGGGCTGCTCCCTGCAGGGCGGCGCCAGAGCCCCGCACCGCTGGCAACCACGGGGTGTCCGGACAGAACCCCAGAGGATGGGGGGCCATATGGGCGGGAAGAGTTTGGAAAAGTCACCTTATCTCCACATGTCCTGGGGGAGGGTTCCCTGCTCCAGCCTCTTTCCTTAGAGTCTCCCCACCTGGGGAAGTCAGCACACTCAACAGCTGGTCGTGCAAGGCTTGGAATTCGTCGGGAGGATGAAAGGGAAAAGGGGGGAAGGAATGAGAAATAAGCTCTACGTATTTGGACAGCACATGACACTCTAATTTCCAATCAGGAAGAGGAATTTCCTAAAGGCTCAGGCTGCCCCTGTAACCAGAATGGGGCTTGAAGCAATCCTGCCACTTTGTGGACGGTTTCAGAAACAAGTTGAAGACACTTGCTCAGGGGCACTGCAATCCACAACGCCTGCAAAGTTGTAAGTGACAACTATTGTAGAAAAATGTCTTGGGGTAAGTAACTGAAAAGAACTTGAAAACAAGGCAGAATTGCAGGAACCGGATTGCAAGAGGTAGATTGGACTTGCCGTTAAAGCACATGAAAGCTGCTCAATATTGCTTATGATTCAGTTGGCCAAAAAGGGTGTACAGGTTGAAACCCATATGACCTTTGTGGCCAAGCAAACATGCGGGAAACACAAATCAACACGACAAAGATGTAGCACTTTGCCCCAGTCAGAATGGCCAACCTCACAAAGTGTAAAAACAACAAATGGAGGAGAGGATGTGGAGAAAATGGAACCCTGCTACGCTGATGGTCGGAATGTCAATTGCTAACAGCCACGCTGGAGAAGGGTATGATGTTTCCTAAAAATTCTAAAAAATAGAGCTACAGGGACTTCCTGGTGGTGCAGACGTTAAGACTCCAACTGCCAAGGCAGAGGACACGGGGTCGAGCCCAAGTCCAGAAAGATAACACATGCCACGGAGCAACTAAGCCAATGCACCACAACTACTGAGCCTGTGCTCTAGAGCCCGTGAGCCACAACTACTGAAGCCTGGCGCCTAAAGCCAGTGCACCACAAGAAGAGAAGCCACGGCAATGAGAAGCCCGCGCACTTCAACGAATAGTAGCCCCAACTTCCTGCAACTAGAGAAACCCCACACGAAATAAGGAAGACCCAACACAGGCAAAATTAATTACTTAATTAATTAAAAAACAATAGAGTTACAGAGCATACGGCACTACCACTCCTGGGGATATATTTTGGGATAAACATAAATCAACAGGACACAGGAACTTCAACTATTACTGCAGCACTTTTGCAGGATCCTCGACTTGGAAACAATATAAATGTCCTTGGAAGGAAAAAATGGATAAAGACGATATGGTACTTATGTACAATAGAATAGTACTCAGCCATGAAATCAATGAAATAAGGCCAGTTGCAGCAACTCGAGTGGATTTAGATAAGATCATTCTAAGTGACAAAAGTCAGACACAAAAAGACACTTAGCACAAGATACTATTTATAGGTGGAATATAAAATAGATACACATGAACTAAATTACAAAACAGAAACAGGGTGACATATTTACAAAACACACTTATGGCTGATAAAGTGGAAAGGTGGGATGGGGTGAGACATAAACCAGAGGGTTGAAATTAACACAGATACCATTCCAAAGATAAAATAGGTATTCGACAAAATCTACTCCATAGCTCAAGAAGTGGACTCAGCACACTCTAGTAACCAGAAAAGAATATATACGACGGGTAAGAATCTTAAAAGAATTTACGGATGTCTCTCTGTAAGTGAAACAAGTGGATGTGCAGCAGCAAGAAAGACAGCATTGAAAATCACCTTTACCAAAAGATAAAAATAAATTTAAAAAAAAACAAAAAAAAGACACAGAAAGAAAATGTTACAAAATTCGTTCAGGGGACGTGATGCAACATACATTGACCACATTTAGACCCACAGCTGGATAAGACAAAAGGCTGGACACTCATGGGGCTGAGAGGATTGGTGAGGTTGGGTGAGCAAATGTAGAACCTTTAAAGTAATACTGTGTGGTACTCATTCCATGGGTCCCAAATCTCCAGGGTCAAGAGTATCTTCCTACAGCGAAAACATGCATGGGAAACAAAGAGGATGGTACCCGTGTGACCGGGAAAGGTTACTCAAACGCAACTCATTTCTCATCTCCTGGTGCTCGGGTTCACCATTCCAGCCGCTCTACTAACAATCTCCCCATTGGAGACTCAGCACCTTTAACCTCCTGTTTCGTACAGTTTGCAATTTGTCCTCAGGATGAACGGGAAGAGGGGGAACCAATGAGAGACTAGCTCTAGGTGTTGGGACAGGCACAGGTCACTATATTTTCCCATCAGGAAGAAGAATGAAACACAGGCTCAGCCTGCCCCCCGGAACAAGAATACGGCCTGAAGCAATCCTGCGCTTTGGCGGCCACCTCCCAAAATAGCGAGTTGACAAATGGAGCTCAGGGGCACTGCAACTCACAAACCTGCAGAGTTATAAATGATAACTCTCGTCCACAAATATATTGAGGGAAGGCAACGAAGAGGATTTGAAAGCAAGGCAGAATTGCAGGAAACAGATTTCAGGAGGTAGATTCGACTCGCCTTGAAAGCACATGAAAAGCGGCAAAGCGTTGACAATGATGCCCTTGGCCAAAAAGAGCGTATGCGTTTTTTTCCGAATATATTCAGGAAAAAATGCATACGCCCTTTTTGGCCAACCAAGCAAGCCGGAAAGGCAAATCCGCGCTACAAAGAAGTCTCGCTTCCCATCGGTCCAAAGGGCCATGCTGAAAAAAGTGTAAAAACCAGAAATGCAGGACAGGCCATGGAGACATGGGAGGATTGCTACGCTGATGGGCGGGATGTAAATTGCCAATAGCCACTCTGGAGAAGTGTACGGTGTGTCCTGAAACATGTAATAAGCACAGCTTAGAGAGCATAGGGCACTTCCACTCATGGGCGTATAAATCGGGAAACCTAAAAATCAACAAGACACAGGCACCCCAAAGTTTAGGGCTGCTCTGTTTCCAAGAACCTCCACTTCGGTACACCTTCAATATCCCAGGAAAGAGAAAAATGGATAAAGAAGTTGTAGTACTTAGGCACAATGGAATATCACTCAGCCATGAAATCAATGTCATAAGGCTAGTAGCAGCAGGATGAGTGGATTTAGGTACGATGACTCTCAGTGAAATAAGTCACAGAGAAAAACACACTTATCCTAAGATATCACTTATAGAGGGAATGTCAAAATCGCTACACTTGAACTGAATTAGAAAACAGAACAGAGTCACACATTTAGAAAACACACTATGGCTGCTTAACGGGAAAGGTGAGGTGGGGTGATGCATAAAACAAGGGTTTGAAATTAGCTCAGATACCGTTCCACAAGCCAAATATGTAATAGACAAGACCTACTCCCTGCTCAGTGAACTGGACTCAACAGCCCCTATTCACCGCCCAAGAATATATCTGACTAGTAAGAGTCTTAAAACCTATGTATTGATATCTCTCTGGAAGTGAGTCAAGAGGGTGTAAATCGGTATAAACACAGCAGTGAAAAGCAGCTAAACCCCATTATAAAAATAGATTACTTAAAAAAAACCCCATAAAACAAAGACAGTGAAAGAGAGAGAAATTCTTACAAAATCCTTTAAGGGGCTCTGATGCAACCTGGATTGACCATATCTAGACCCACAGCTGGATGAGACATAAGGCTGGACACTCTTGGGGCTGAGAGGATTGGTGAGGTTGGGTGAGCAAACGCAGACCCTTTAAAGTCATAGTGCGTGGTACCCATGCCGTGGGTCCCAAATCTCCAGGTTCAAGGGCATCTTCCTACATCGAAAACATGCGTGGGAAACCCAGAAGATGGTACACCGTGTGATCGGGAAAGGTTTCTCAAACGCACCTCATTTCTCCTCTCCTTGTGCTCGGGTTCGCCATTCCAGCCACTCTACTAACGATCTCCCTACTTGGAGAATCAGCACCTTTAACCTCCTGTTTCGTACAGGTCGCAATTTGGCCTGAGGATGAACGGGAAGAGGGGGAACCAATGAGAGACTAGCTCTAGGTGATGGGACAGGCACAGGTCACTCTATTTTCCCATCAGGAAGAAGAATGAGCCACAGGCTCAGCCTGCCCCCCGGAACCAGAATACGGCCTGAAGCAATCCTGCGCTTTGGCGGCCAGCTCCCAAAAAAGCGAGTTGACAAATGGAGCTCAGGGGCACTGCAACTCAAAAACCTGCAGAGTTATAAATGATAACTCTCGTCCACAAATATATTGAGGGAAGGCAACGAGGAGGATTGGAAAGCAAGGCAGAATTGCAGGAAACAGGTTTCAGGAGGCAGACTCGACTCGCCTTGAAAGCACATGAAAAGCGGCAAAGCGTTGACAATGATGCTCTTGGCCAAAAAGGGCGTATGCGTTTTTTCCTGAATATATTCAGGAAAAAACGCATACGCCCTTTTTTGCCAACCAAGCAAGCGGGAAAGGCAAATCAGCGCTACAAAGAAGTCTCGCTTGCCATCGGTCAAAAGGGCCATGCTGAAAAAAGTGTAAAAACCAGAAATGCAGGACAGGCCATGGAGACATGGGAGCCTTGCTACGCTGATGGGCGGGATGTAAATTGCCAACAGCCACTCTGGAGAAGTGTACGGTGTGTCCTGAAACATGTAATAAGCACAGCTTAGAGAGCATAGGGCACTTCCACTCATGGGCGTATAAATCGGGAAACCTAAAAATCAACAACACACAGGCACCCCAAAGTTTAGGGCTGCTCTGTTTCCAAGAACCTCCACTTCGGTACACCTTCAATATCCCAGGAAAGAGAAAAATGGATAAAGAAGTTGTGGTACTTAGGCACAATGGAATATCACTCAGCCATGAAATCAATGTCATAAGGCTAGTAGCAGCAGGATGAGTGGATTTAGGTACGATGACTCTCAGTGAAATAAGTCACAGAGAAAAAGACACTTATCCTAAGATATCACTTATAGAGGGAATGTCAAAATCGCTACACTTGAACTGAATTAGAAAACAGAACAGAGTCACACATTTAGAAAACACACTATGGCTGCTTAACGGGAAAGGTGAGGTGGGGTGATACATAAAACAAGGGTTTGAAATTAGCTCAGATACCGTTCCACAAGCCAAATATGTAATAGACAAGACCTACTCCCTGCTCAGTGAACTGGACTCAACAGCCCCTATTCACCGCCCAAGAATATATCTGACTAGTAAGAGTCTTAAAACCTATGTATTGATATCTTTCTGGAAGTGAGTAAAGAGTGTGTAAATCGGTATAAACACAGCAGTGAAAAGCAGCTAAACCCCATTATAAAAATAGATTACTTAAAAAAAACCCCAGAAAACAAAGACAGTGAAAGAGAGAGAAATTCTTACAAAATCCGTTCAGGGGCTCTGATGCAACCTGGATTGACCATATCTAGACCCACAGCTGGATGAGACATAAGGCTGGACACTCTTGGGGCTGAGAGGATTGGTGAGGTTGGGTGAGCAAACGCAGACCCTTTAAAGTCATACTGCGTGGTACCCATGCCGTGGGTCCCAAATCTCCAGATTCAAGGGCATCTTCCTACATCGAAAACATGCGTGGGAAACCCAGAAGATGGTACACCGTGTGATCGGGAACGGTTTCTCAAACGCACCTCATTTCTCCTCTCCTTGTGCTCGGGTTCGCCATTCCAGCCACTCTACTAACGATCTCCCTACTTGGAGAATCAGCACCTTTAACCTCCTGTTTCGTACAGGTCGCAATTTGGCCTGAGGATGAACGGGAAGAGGGGGAACCAATGACAGACTAGCTCTAGGTGTTGAGACAGGCACAGGTCACTCTATTTTCCCATCAGGAAGAAGAATGAACCACAGGCTCAGCCTGCCCCCCCGGAAGCAGAATACGGCCTGAAGCAATCCTGCGCTTTGGCGGCCAGCTCCCAAAAAAGCGAGTTGACAAATGGAGCTCAGGGGCACTGCAACTCACAAACCTGCAGAGTTATAAATGATAACTCTCGTCCACAAATATATTGAGGGAAGGCAACGAAGAGGATTTGAAAGCAAGGCAGAATTGCAGGAAACAGGTTTCAGGAGGCAGATTCGACTCGCCTTGAAAGCACATGAAAAGCGGCAAAGCGTTGACAATGATGCCCTTGGCCAAAAAGGGCGTATGCGTTTTTTCCTGAATATATTCAGGAAAAAACGCATACGCCCTTTTTGGGCAACCAAGCAAGCCGGAAAGGCAAATCAGCGCTACAAAAAGTCTCGCTTGCCATCGGTCAAAAGGGCCATGCTGAAAAAAGTGTAGAAACGAGAAAAGCAGGACAGGCCATGGAGACATGGGAGCCTTCCTACGATGATGGGCGGGATGTAAATTGCCAACAGCCACTCTGGAGAAGTGTACGGTGTGTCCTGAAACATGTAATAAACACAGCTTAGAGAGCATAGGGCACCTCCACTCATGGGCGTATAAATGGGGAAACCTAAAAATCAACAACACACAGGCACCCCAAAGTTTAGGGCTGCTCTGTTTCCAAGAACCTCCACTTCGGTACACCTTCAATATCCCAGGAAAGAGAAAAATGGATAAAGAAGTTGTGGTACTTAGGCACAATGGAATATCACTCAGCCATGAAATCAATGTCATAAGGCTAGTAGCAGCAGGATGAGTGGATTTAGGTACGATGACTCTCAGTGAAATAAGTCACAGAGAAAAAGACACTTATCCTAAGATATCACTTATAGAGGGAATGTCAAAATCGCTACACTTGAACTGAATTACAAAACAGAACAGAGTCACACATTTAGAAAACACACTATGGCTGCTTAACTGGAAAGGTGAGGTGGGGTGATGCATAAAACAAGGGTTTCAAATTAGCTGAGATACCGTTCCACAAGCCAAATATGTAATAGACAAGACCTACTCCCTGCTCAGTGAACTGGACTCAACAGCCCCTATTCACCGCCCAAGAATATATCTGACTAGTAAGAGTCTTAAAACCTATGTATTGATATCTCTCTGGAAGTGAGTCAAGAGGGTGTAAATCGGCATAAACACAGCAGTGAAAAGCAGCTAAACCCCATTATAAAAATAGATTACTTAAAAAAAAAACCCCAGAAAACAAAGACAGTGAAAGAGAGAGAAATTCTTACAAAATCCGTTCAGGGGCTCTGATGCAACCTGGATTGACCATATCTAGACCCACAGCTGGATGAGACATAAGGCTGGACACTCTTGGGGCTGAGAGGATTGGTGAGGTTGGGTGAGCAAACGCAGACCCTTTAAAGTCATACTGCGTGGTACCCATGCCGTGGGTCCCAAATCTCCAGGTTCAAGGGCATCTTCCTACATCGAAAACATGCATGGGAAACCCAGAAGATGGTACACCGTGAGATCGGAAAAGGTTTCTAAAACGCACCTCATTTCTCCTCTCCTTGTGCTCGGGTTCGCCATTCCAGCCACTCTACTAACGATCTCCCTACTTGGAGAATCAGCACCTTTAACCTCCTGTTTCGTACAGGTCGCAATTTGGCCTGAGGATGAACGGGAAGAGGGGGAACCAATGACAGACTAGCTCTAGGTGTTGAGACAGGCACAGGTCACTCTATTTTCCCATCAGGAAGAAGAATGAACCACAGGCTCAGCCTGCCCCCCCGGAAGCAGAATACGGCCTGAAGCAATCCTGCGCTTTGGCGGCCAGCTCCCAAAAAAGCGAGTTGACAAATGGAGCTCAGGGGCACTGCAACTCACAAACCTGCAGAGTTATAAATGATAACTCTCGTCCACAAATATATTGAGGGAAGGCAACGAAGAGGATTTGCAAGCAAGGCAGAATTGCAGGAAACAGGTTTCAGGAGGCAGATTCGACTCGCCTTGAAAGCACATGAAAAGCGGCAAAGCGTTGACAATGATGCCCTTGGCCAAAAAGGGCGTATGCGTTTTTTCCTGAATATATTCAGGAAAAAACGCATACGCCCTTTTTGGGCAACCAAGCAAGCCGGAAAGGCAAATCAGCGCTACAAAGAAGTCTCGCTTGCCATCGGTCAAAAGGGCCATGCTGAAAAAAGTGTAGAAACGAGAAAAGCAGGACAGGCCATGGAGACATGGGAGCCTTCCTACGATGATGGGCGGGATGTAAATTGCCAACAGCCACTCTGGAGAAGTGTACGGTGTGTCCTGAAACATGTAATAAACACAGCTTAGAGAGCATAGGGCACCTCCACTCATGGGCGTATAAATGGGGAAACCTAAAAATCAACAACACACAGGCACCCCAAAGTTTAGGGCTGCTCTGTTTCCAAGAACCTCCACTTCGGTACACCTTCAATATCCCAGGAAAGCGAAAAATGGATAAAGAAGTTGTGGTACTTAGGCACAATGGAATATCACTCAGCCATGAAATCAATGTCATAAGGCTAGTAGCAGCAGGATGAGTGGATTTAGGTACGATGACTCTCAGTGAAATAAGTCACAGAGAAAAAGACACTTATCCTAAGATATCACTTATAGAGGGAATGTCAAAATCGCTACACTTGAACTGAATTACAAAACAGAACAGAGTCACACATTTAGAAAACACACTATGGCTGCTTAACGGGAAAGGTGAGGTGGGGTGATGCATAAAACAAGGGTTTGAAATTAGCTCAGATACCGTTCCACAAGCCAAATATGTAAGAGACAAGACCTACTCCCTGCTCAGTGAACTGGACTCAACAGCCCCTATTCACCGCCCAAGAATATATCTGACTAGTAAGAGTCTTAAAACCTATGTATTGATATCTCTCTGGAAGTGAGTCAAGAGGGTGTAAATCGGCATAAACACAGCAGTGAAAAGCAGCTAAACCCCATTATAAAAATAGATTACTTTAAAAAAAAACCCCAGAAAACAAAGACAGTGAAAGAGAGAGAAATTCTTACAAAATCCGTTAAGGGGCTCTGATGCAACCTGGATTGACCATATCTAGACCCACAGCTGGATGAGACATAAGGCTGGACACTCTTGGGGCTGAGAGGATTGGTGAGGTTGGGTGAGCAAACGCAGACCCTTTAAAGTCATACTGCGTGGTACCCATGCCGTGGGTCCCAAATCTCCAGGTTCAAGGGCATCTTCCTACATCGAAAACATTCGTGGGAAACCCAGAAGATGGTACACCGTGTGATCGGGAAAGGTTTCTCAAACGCACCTCATTTCTCCTCTCCTTGTGCTCGGGTTCGCCATTCCAGCCACTCTACTAACGATCTCCCTACTTGGAGAATCAGCACCTTTAACCTCCTGTTTCGTACAGGTCGCAATTTGGCCTGAGGATGAACGGGAAGAGGGGGAACCAATGACAGACTAGCTCTAGGTGTTGGGACAGGCACAGGTCACTCTATTTTCCCATCAGGAAGAAGAATGAACCACAGGCTCAGCCTGCCCCCCCGGAAGCAGAATACGGCCTGAAGCAATCCTGCGCTTTGGCGGCCAGCTCCCAAAAAAGCGAGTTGACAAATGGAGCTCAGGGGCACTGCAACTCACAAACCTGCAGAGTTATAAATGATAACTCTCGTCCACAAATATATTGAGGGAAGGCAACGAAGAGGATTTGCAAGCAAGGCAGAATTGCAGGAAACAGGTTTCAGGAGGCAGACTCGACTCGCCTTGAAAGCACATGAAAAGCGGCAAAGCGTTGACAATGATGCCCTTGGCCAAAAAGGGCGTATGCGTTTTTTCCTGAATATATTCAGGAAAAAACGCATACGCCCTTTTTGGGCAACCAAGCAAGCCGGAAAGGCAAATCAGCGCTACAAAGAAGTCTCGCTTGCCATCGGTCAAAAGGGCCATGCTGAAAAAAGTGTAGAAACGAGAAAAGCAGGACAGGCCATGGAGACATGGGAGCCTTCCTACGATGATGGGCGGGATGTAAATTGCCAACAGCCACTCTGGAGAAGTGTACGGTGTGTCCTGAAACATGTAATAAACACAGCTTAGAGAGCATAGGGCACCTCCACTCATGGGCGTATAAATGGGGAAACCTAAAAATCAACAACACACAGGCACCCCAAAGTTTAGGGCTGCTCTGTTTCCAAGAACCTCCACTTCGGTACACCTTCAATATCCCAGGAAAGAGAAAAATGGATAAAGAAGTTGTGGTACTTAGGCACAATGGAATATCACTCAGCCATGAAATCAATGTCATAAGGCTAGTAGCAGCAGGATGAGTGGATTTAGGTACGATGACTCTCAGTGAAATAAGTCACAGAGAAAAAGACACTTATCCTAAGATATCACTTATAGAGGGAATGTCAAAATCGCTACACTTGAACTGAATTACAAAACAGAACAGAGTCACACATTTAGAAAACACACTATGGCTGCTTAACGGGAAAGGTGAGGTGGGGTGATGCATAAAACAAGGGTTTGAAATTAGCTCAGATACCGTTCCACAAGCCAAATATGTAAGAGACAAGACCTACTCCCTGCTCAGTGAACTGGACTCAACAGCCCCTATTCACCGCCCAAGAATATATCTGACTAGTAAGAGTCTTAAAACCTATGTATTGATATCTCTCTGGAAGTGAGTCAAGAGGGTGTAAATCGGCATAAACACAGCAGTGAAAAGCAGCTAAACCCCATTATAAAAATAGATTACTTAAAAAAAAAACCCCAGAAAACAAAGACAGTGAAAGAGAGAGAAATTCTTACAAAATCCGTTAAGGGGCTCTGATGCAACCTGGATTGACCATATCTAGACCCACAGCTGGATGAGACATAAGGCTGGACACTCTTGGGGCTGAGAGGATTGGTGAGGTTGGGTGAGCAAACGCAGACCCTTTAAAGTCATACTGCGTGGTACCCATGCCGTGGGTCCCAAATCTCCAGGTTCAAGGGCATCTTCCTACATCGAAAACATTCGTGGGAAACCCAGAAGATGGTACACCGTGTGATCGGGAAAGGTTTCTCAAACGCACCTCATTTCTCCTCTCCTTGTGCTCGGGTTCGCCATTCCAGCCACTCTACTAACGATCTCCCTACTTGGAGAATCAGCACCTTTAACCTCCTGTTTCGTACAGGTCGCAATTTGGCCTGAGGATGAACGGGAAGAGGGGGAACCAATGACAGACTAGCTCTAGGTGTTGGGACAGGCACAGGTCACTCTATTTTCCCATCAGGAAGAAGAATGAACCACAGGCTCAGCCTGCCCCCCCGGAAGCAGAATACGGCCTGAAGCAATCCTGCGCTTTGGCGGCCAGCTCCCAAAAAAGCGAGTTGACAAATGGAGCTCAGGGGCACTGCAACTCACAAACCTGCAGAGTTATAAATGATAACTCTCGTCCACAAATATATTGAGGGAAGGCAACGAAGAGGATTTGCAAGCAAGGCAGAATTGCAGGAAACAGGTTTCAGGAGGCAGACTCGACTCGCCTTGAAAGCACATGAAAAGCGGCAAAGCGTTGACAATGATGCCCTTGGCCAAAAAGGGCGTATGCGTTTTTTCCTGAATATATTCAGGAAAAAACGCATACGCCCTTTTTGGGCAACCAAGCAAGCCGGAAAGGCAAATCAGCGCTACAAAGAAGTCTCGCTTGCCATCGGTCAAAAGGGCCATGCTGAAAAAAGTGTAGAAACGAGAAAAGCAGGACAGGCCATGGAGACATGGGAGCCTTCCTACGATGATGGGCGGGATGTAAATTGCCAACAGCCACTCTGGAGAAGTGTACGGTGTGTCCTGAAACATGTAATAAACACAGCTTAGAGAGCATAGGGCACCTCCACTCATGGGCGTATAAATGGGGAAACCTAAAAATCAACAACACACAGGCACCCCAAAGTTTAGGGCTGCTCTGTTTCCAAGAACCTCCACTTCGGTACACCTTCAATATCCCAGGAAAGCGAAAAATGGATAAAGAAGTTGTGGTACTTAGGCACAATGGAATATCACTCAGCCATGAAATCAATGTCATAAGGCTAGTAGCAGCAGGATGAGTGGATTTAGGTACGATGACTCTCAGTGAAATAAGTCACAGAGAAAAAGACACTTATCCTAAGATATCACTTATAGAGGGAATGTCAAAATCGCTACACTTGAACTGAATTACAAAACAGAACAGAGTCACACATTTAGAAAACACACTATGGCTGCTTAACGGGAAAGGTGAGGTGGGGTGATGCATAAAACAAGGGTTTGAAATTAGCTCAGATACCGTTCCACAAGCCAAATATGTAAGAGACAAGACCTACTCCCTGCTCAGTGAACTGGACTCAACAGCCCCTATTCACCGCCCAAGAATATATCTGACTAGTAAGAGTCTTAAAACCTATGTATTGATATCTCTCTGGAAGTGAGTCAAGAGGGTGTAAATCGGCATAAACACAGCAGTGAAAAGCAGCTAAACCCCATTATAAAAATAGATTACTTAAAAAAAAAACCCCAGAAAACAAAGACAGTGAAAGAGAGAGAAATTCTTACAAAATCCGTTAAGGGGCTCTGATGCAACCTGGATTGACCATATCTAGACCCACAGCTGGATGAGACATAAGGCTGGACACTCTTGGGGCTGAGAGGATTGGTGAGGTTGGGTGAGCAAACGCAGACCCTTTAAAGTCATACTGCGTGGTACCCATGCCGTGGGTCCCAAATCTCCAGGTTCAAGGGCATCTTCCTACATCGAAAACATTCGTGGGAAACCCAGAAGATGGTACACCGTGTGATCGGGAAAGGTTTCTCAAACGCACCTCATTTCTCCTCTCCTTGTGCTCGGGTTCGCCATTCCAGCCACTCTACTAACGATCTCCCTACTTGGAGAATCAGCACCTTTAACCTCCTGTTTCGTACAGGTCGCAATTTGGCCTGAGGATGAACGGGAAGAGGGGGAACCAATGACAGACTAGCTCTAGGTGTTGGGACAGGCACAGGTCACTCTATTTTCCCATCAGGAAGAAGAATGAACCACAGGCTCAGCCTGCCCCCCCGGAAGCAGAATACGGCCTGAAGCAATCCTGCGCTTTGGCGGCCAGCTCCCAAAAAAGCGAGTTGACAAATGGAGCTCAGGGGCACTGCAACTCACAAACCTGCAGAGTTATAAATGATAACTCTCGTCCACAAATATATTGAGGGAAGGCAACGAAGAGGATTTGAAAGCAAGGCAGAATTGCAGGAAACAGGTTTCAGGAGGCAGATTCGACTCGCCTTGAAAGCACATGAAAAGCGGCAAAGCGTTGACAATGATGCTCTTGGCCAAAAAGGGCGTATGCGTTTTTTCCTGAATATATTCAGGAAAAAACGCATACGCCCTTTTTGGGCAACCAAGCAAGCCGGAAAGGCAAATCAGCGCTACAAAGAAGTCTCGCTTGCCATCGGTCAAAAGGGCCATGCTGAAAAAAGTGTAGAAACGAGAAAAGCAGGACAGGCCATGGAGACATGGGAGCCTTCCTACGAAGATGGGCGGGATGTAAATTGCCAACAGCCACTCTGGAGAAGTGTACGGTGTGTCCTGAAACATGTAATAAACACAGCTTAGAGAGCATAGGGCACTTCCACTCATGGGCGTATAAATCGGGAAACCTAAAAATCAACAACACACAGGCACCCCAAAGTTTAGGGCTGCTCTGTTTCCAAGAACCTCCACTTCGGTACACCTTCAATATCCCAGGAAAGAGAAAAATGGATAAAGAAGTTGTGGTACTTAGGCACAATGGAATATCACTCAGCCATGAAATCAATGTCATAAGGCTAGTAGCAGCAGGATGAGTGGATTTAGGTACGATGACTCTCAGTGAAATAAGTCACAGAGAAAAAGACACTTATCCTAAGATATCACTTATAGAGGGAATGTCAAAATCGCTACACTTGAACTGAATTACAAAACAGAACAGAGTCACACATTTAGAAAACACACTATGGCTGCTTAACGGGAAAGGTGAGGTGGGGTGATGCATAAAACAAGGGTTTGAAATTAGCTCAGATACCGTTCCACAAGCCAAATATGTAATAGACAAGACCTACTCCCTGCTCAGTGAACTGGACTCAACAGCCCCTATTCACCGCCCAAGAATATATCTGACTAGTAAGAGTCTTAAAACCTATGTATTGATATCTCTCTGGAAGTGAGTCAAGAGTGTGTAAATCGGTATAAACACAGCAGTGAAAAGCAGCTAAACCCCATTATAAAAATAGATTACTTAAAAAAAACCCCAGAAAACAAAGACAGTGAAAGAGAGAGAAATTCTTACAAAATCCGTTAAGGGGCTCTGATGCAACCTGGATTCACCATATCTAGACCCACAGCTGGATGAGACATAAGGCTGGACACTCTTGGGGCTGAGAGGATTGGTGAGGTTGGGTGAGCAAACGCAGACCCTTTAAAGTCATACTGCGTGGTACCCATGCCGTGGGTCCCAAATCGCCAGGTTCAAGGGCATCTTCCTACATCGAAAACATTCGTGGGAAACCCAGAAGATGGTACACCGTGTGATCGGGAAAGGTTTCTCAAACGCACCTCATTTCTCCTCTCCTTGTGCTCGGGTTCGCCATTCCAGCCACTCTACTAACGATCTCCCTACTTGGAGAATCAGCACCTTTAACCTCCTGTTTCGTACAGGTCGCAATTTGGCCTGAGGATGAACGGGAAGAGGGGGAACCAATGACAGACTAGCTCTAGGTGTTGGGCCAGGCACAGGTCACTCTATTTTCCCATCAGGAAGAAGAATGAACCACAGGCTCAGCCTGCCCCCCCGGAAGCAGAATACGGCCTGAAGCAATCCTGCGCTTTGGCGGCCAGCTCCCAAAAAAGCGAGTTGACAAATGGAGCTCAGGGGCACTGCAACTCACAAACCTGCAGAGTTATAAATGATAACTCTCGTCCACAAATATATTGAGGGAAGGCAACGAAGAGGATTTGAAAGCAAGGCAGAATTGCAGGAAACAGGTTTCAGGAGGCAGATTCGACTCGCCTTGAAAGCACATGAAAAGCGGCAAAGCGTTGACAATGATGCCCTTGGCCAAAAAGGGCGTATGCGTTTTTTCCTGAATATATTCAGGAAAAAACGCATACGCCCTTTTTGGGCAACCAAGCAAGCCGGAAAGGCAAATCAGCGCTACAAAGAAGTCTCGCTTGCCATCGGTCAAAAGGGCCATGCTGAAAAAAGTGTAGAAACGAGAAAAGCAGGACAGGCCATGGAGACATGGGAGCCTTCCTACGATGATGGGCGGGATGTAAATTGCCAACAGCCACTCTGGAGAAGTGTACGGTGTGTCCTGAAACATGTAATAAACACAGCTTAGAGAGCATAGGGCACTTCCACTCATGGGCGTATAAATCGGGAAAACTAAAAATCAACAAGACACAGGCACCCCAATGTTTAGGGCTGCTCTGTTTCCAAGAACCTCCACTTCGGTACACCTTCAATATCCCAGGAAAGAGAAAAATGGATAAAGAAGTTGTGGTACTTAGGCACAATGGAATATCACTCAGCCATGAAATCAATGTCATAAGGCTAGTAGCAGCAGGATGAGTGGATTTAGGTACGATGACTCTCAGTGAAATAAGTCACAGAGAAAAAGACACTTATCCTAAGATATCACTTATAGAGGGAATGTCAAAATCGCTACACTTGAACTGAATTACAAAACAGAACAGAGTCACACATTTAGAAAACACACTATGGCTGCTTAACGGGAAAGGTGAGGTGGGGTGATGCATAAAACAAGGGTTTGAAATTAGCTCAGATACCGTTCCACAAGCCAAATATGTAATAGACAAGACCAACTCCCTGCTCAGTGAACTGGACTCAACAGCCCCTATTCACCGCCCAAGAATATATCTGACTAGTAAGAGTCTTAAAACCTATGTATTGATATCTCTCTGGAAGTGAGTCAAGAGGGTGTAAATCGGCATAAACAAAGCAGTGAAAAGCAGCTAAACCCCATTATAAAAATAGATTACTTAAAAAAAAAACCCCAGAAAACAAAGACAGTGAAAGAGAGACAAATTCTTACAAAATCCGTTCAGGGGCTCTGATGCAACCTGGATTGACCATATCTAGACCCACAGCTGGATGAGACATGAGGCTGGACACTCTTGGGGCTGAGAGGATTGGTGAGGTTGGGTGAGCAAACGCAGACCCTTTAAAGTCATACTGCGTGGTACCCATGCCGTGGGTCCCAAATCTCCAGGTTCAAGGGCATCTTCCTACATCGAAAACATGCATGGGAAACCCAGAAGATGGTACACCGTGAGATCGGAAAAGGTTTCTAAAACGCACCTCATTTCTCCTCTCCTTGTGCTCGGGTTCGCCATTCCAGCCACTCTACTAACAATCTCCCTACTTGGAGAATCAGCACCTTTAACCTCCTGTTTCGTACAGGTCGCAATTTGGCCTGAGGATGAACGGGAAGAGGGGGAACCAATGAGAGACCAGCTCTAGGTGTTGGGACAGGCACAGGTCACTCTATTTTCCCATCAGGAAGAAGAATGAACCACAGGCTCAGCCTGCCCCCTGGAACCAGAATACGGCCTGAAGCAATCCTGCGCTTTGGCGGCCAGCTCCCAAAAAAGCGAGTTGAGAAATGGAGCTCAGGGGCACTGCAACTCACAAAACTGCAGAGTTATAAATGATAACTCTCGTCCACAAATATATTGAGAGAAGGCAACGAAGAGGATTTGAAAGCAAGGCAGAATTGCAGGAAACAGGTTTCAGGAGGCAGATTCGACTCGCCTTGAAAGCACATGAAAAGCGGCAAAGCGTTGACAATGATGCTCTTGGCCAAAAAGGGCGTATGCGTTTTTTCCTGAATATATTCAGGAAAAAACGCATACGCCCTTTTTGGCCAACCAAGCAAGCGGGAAAGGCAAATCAGCGCTACAAAGAAGTCTCGCTTGCCATCGGTCAAAAAGGCCATGCAGAAAAAAGTGTAAAAACCAGAAATGCAGGACAGGCCATGGAGACATGGGAGCCTTGCTACGCTGATGGGCGGGATGTAAATTGCCAAAAGCCACTCTGGAGAAGTGTACGGTGTGTCCTGAAACATGTAATAAGCACAGCTTCGAGAGCATAGGGCACTTCCACTCATGGGCGTATAAATCGGGAAACCTAAAAATCAACAAGACACAGGCACCCCAAAGTTTAGGGCTGCTCTGTTTCCAAGAACCTCCACTTCGGTACACCTTCAATATCCCAGGAAAGCGAAAAATGGATAAAGAAGTTGTGGTACTTAGGCACAATGGAATATCACTCAGCCATGAAATCAATGTCATAAGGCTAGTAGCAGCAGGATGAGTGGATTTAGGTACGATGACTCTCAGTGAAATAAGTCACAGAGAAAAAGACACTTATCCTAAGATATCACTTATAGAGGGAATGTCAAAATCGCTACACTTGAACTGAATTACAAAACAGAACAGAGTCACACATTTAGAAAACACACTATGGCTGCTTAACGGGAAAGGTGAGGTGGGGTGATGCATAAAACAAGAGTTTGAAATTAGCTCAGATACCGTTCCACAAGCCAAATATGTAATAGACAAGACCTACTCCCTGCTCAGTGAACTGGACTCAACAGCCCCTATTCACCGCCCAAGAATATATCTGACTAGTAAGAGTCTTAAAACCTATGTATTGATATCTCTCTGGAAGTGAGTCAAGAGGGTGTAAATCAGCATAAACACAGCAGTGAAAAGCAGCTAAACCCCATTATAAAAATAGATTACTTAAAAAAAAACCATAAAACAAAGACAGTGAAAGAGAGAGAAATTCTTACAAAATCCGTTCAGGGGCTCTGATGCAACCTGGATTGACCATATCTAGACCCACAGCTGGATGAGACATAAGGCTGGACACTCTTGGGGCTGAGAGGATTGGTGAGGTTGGGTGAGCAAACGCAGACCCTTTAAAGTCATACTGCGTGGTACCCATGCCGTGGGTCCCAAATCTCCAGGTTCAAGGGCATCTTCCTACATCGAAAACATGCATGGGAAACCCAGAAGATGGTACACCGTGTGATCGGGAAAGGTTTCTCAAACGCACCTCATTTCTCCTCTCCTTGTGCTCCGGTTCGCCATTCCAGCCGCTCTACTAACAATCTCCCTACTTAGAGAATCAGCACCTTTAACCTCCTCTTTCGTACAGGTCGCAATTTGGCCTGAAGATGAACGGGAAGAGGGGGAACCAATGAGAGACTAGCTCTAGGTGTTGGGACAGGCACAGGTCACTCTATTTTCCCATCAGGAAGAAGAATGAACCACAGGCTCAGCCTGCCCCCCGGAACCAGAATACGGCCTGAAGCAATCCTGCGCTTTGGCGGCCAGCTCCCAAAAAAGCGAGTTGACCAATGGAGCTCAGGGGTACTGCAATTCACAAACCTGCAGAGTTATAAATGATAACGCTCGTCCACAAATATATTGAGGGAAGGCAACGAAGAGGATTTGAAAGCAAGGCAGTATTGCAGGAAACAGATTTCAGGAGGTAGATTCGACTCGCCTTGAAAGCACATGAAAAGCGGCAAAGCGTTGACAATGATGCCCTTGGCCAAAAAGGGCGTATGCGTTTTTTCCTGAATATATTCAGGAAAAAACGCATACGCCCTTTTTGGCCAACCAAGCAAGCCGGAAAGGCAAATCAGCGCTACAAAGAAGTCTCGCTTGCCATCGGTCAAAAGGGCCATGCTGAAAAATGTGTAGAAACCAGAAACGCAGGACAGGCCATGGAGACATGGGAGCCTTCCTACGCTGATGGGCGGGATGTAAATTGCCAACAGCCACTCTGGAGAAGTGTACGGTGTGTCCTGAAACATGTAATAAACACAGCTTAGAGAGCATAGGGCACCTCCACTCATGGGCGTATAAATGGGGAAACCTAAAAATCAACAAGACAGAGGCACCCCAAAGTTTAGGGCTGCTCTGCTTCCAAGGACCTCCACTTCGGTACACCTTCAATATCCCAGGAAAGAGAAAATTGGATAAAGAAGTTGTGGTACTTAGGCACAATGGAATATCACTCAGCCATGAAATCAATGTCATAAGGCTAGTAGCAGCATGATGAGTGGATTTAGGGACGATGATTCTCAGTGAAATAAGTCACACAGAAAAAGGCACTTATCCTAAGATATCACTTATAGAGGGAATGTCAAAATCGCTACACGTGAACTGAATTACAAAACAGAACAGAGTCACACATTTAGAAAAAACACTATGGCTGCTTAACGGGAAAGGTGAGGTGGGGTGATGCATAAAACAAGGGTTTCAAATTAGCTCAGATACTGTTCCACAAGCCAAATATGTAATAGAGAAGACCTACTCCCTGCTCAGTGAACTGTACTCAACACCCCCTATTCACCACCCAGAAATATATCTGACTAGTAAGAGTCTTAAAACCTATGTATTGATCTCTCTCTGGAAGTGAATCAAGAGGGTGTAAAGCGGCATAAACACAGCAGTGAAAAACAGCTAAACCCCATTATAAAAATAGATTACTTAAAAAAAACCCATAAAACAAAGACAGTGAAAGAGAGAGAAATTCTTACAAAATCCGTTCAGGGGCTCTGATGTAACCTGGATTGACCATATCTAGACCCACAGCTGGATGAGACATAAGGCTGGACACTCTTGGGGCTGAGAGGATTGGTGAGGTTGGGTGAGCAAACGCAGATTCTTTAAAGTCATACTGCGTGGTACCCAGGCCGTGGGTCCCAAATCTCCAGGTTCAAGGGCATCTTCCTACATCGAAAACATGCATGGGAAACCCAGAAGATGGTACACCGTGTGATCGCTAAAGGTTTCTCAAACGCACCTCATTTCTCCTCTCCTTGTGCTCGGGTTCGCCATTCCAGCCGCTCTACTAACAATCTCCCTACTTGGAGAATCAGCACCTTTAACCTCCTGTTTCGTACAGGTCGCAATTTGGCCTGAGGATGAACGGGAAGAGGGGGAACCAATGAGAGACTAGCTCTAGGTGTTGGGACAGGCACAGGTCACTCTATTTTCCCATCAGGAAGAAGAATGAGCCACAGGCTCAGCCTGCCCCCAGGAACCAGAATACGGCCTGAAGCAATCCTGCGCTTTGGCGGCCAGCTCCCAAAAAAGCGAATTGACAAATGGAGCTCAGGGGCATTGCAACTCACAAACCTGCAGAGTTATAAATGATAACTCTCGTCCACAAATATATTGAGGGAAGGCAACGAGGAGGATTGGAAAGCAAGGCAGAATTGCAGAAAACAGGTGTCAGGAGGCAGACTCGACTCGCCTTGAAAGCACATGAAAAGCGGCAAAGCGTTGACAATGATGCCCTTGGCCAAAAAGGGCGTATGCGTTTTTTCCTGAATATATTCAGGAAAAAACGCATACGCCCTTTTTGGCCAACCAGGCAAGCCGGAAAGGCAAATCAGCGCTACAAAGAAGTCTCGCTTGCCATCGGTCAAAAGGGCCATGCTGAAAAAAGTGTAAAAACCAGAAATGCAGGACAGGCCATGGAGACATGGGAGCCTTGCTACGCTGATGGGCAGGCTGTAAATTGCCAACAGCCACTCTGGAGAAGTGTACGGTGTGTCCTGAAACATGTAATAAGCACAGCTTAGAGAGCATAGGGCACATCCACTCATGGGCGTATAAATCGGGAAACCTAAAAATCAACAAGACACAGGCACCCCAAAGTTTAGGGCTGCTCTGTTTCCAAGAACCTCCACTTCGGTACACCTTCAATATCCCAGGAAAGCAAAAAATGGATAAAGAAGTTGTGGTACTTAGGCACAATGGAATATCACTCAGCCATGAAATCAATGTCATAAGGCTAGTAGCAGCAGGATGAGTGGATTTAGGTACGATGACTCTCAGTGAAATAAGTCACAGAGAAAAAGACACTTATCCTAAGATATCACTTATAGAGGGAATGTCAAAATCGCCACACTTGAACGGAATTACAAAACAGAACAGAGTCACACATTTAGAAAACACACTATGGCTGCTTAACGGGAAAGGTGAGGCGGGGTGTTGCATAAAACAAGGGTTTGAAATTAGCTCAGATACCGTTCCACAAGCCGAATATGTAATAGACAAGACCTACTCCCTGCTCAGTGAACTGGACTCAACAGCCCGTATTCACCGCCCAAGAATATATCTGACTAGTAAGAGTCTTAAAACCTAGGTATTGATCTCTCTCTGGAAGTGAATCAAGAGGGTGTAAAGCGGCATAAACACAGCAGTGAAAAGCAGCTAAACCCCATTATAAAAATAGATTACTTAAAATAAACCCCATAAAACAAAGACATTGAAAGAGAGAGAAATTCTTACAAAATCCGTTCAGGGGCTCTGATGCAACCTGGATTGACCATATCTAGACCCACAGCTGGATGAGACATAAGGCTGGACACTCTTGGGGCTGAGAGGATTGGTGAGCTTGGGTGAGCAAACGCAGACCCTTTAAAGTCATACTGCTTGGTACCCATGCCGTGGGTCCCAAATCTCCAGGTTCAAGGGCATCTTCCTACATCGAAAACATGCGTGGGAAACCCAGAAGATGGTACACCGTGTGATCGGGAAAGGTTTCTCAAACGCACCTCATGTCTCCTCTCCTTGTGCTCGGGTTCGCCATTCCAGCCCCTCTACTAACCATCTCCCTACTTGGAGAATCAGCACCTTTAACCTCCTGTTTCGGACAGGTCGCAATTTGGCCTGAAGATGAACGGGAAGAGGGGGAACCAATGAGAGACTAGCTCTAGGTGTTGGGACAGGCACAGGTCACTCTATTTTCCCATCAGGAAGAAGAATGAGCCACAGGCTCAGCCTGCCCCCCGGAACCAGAATACAGCCTGAAGCAATCCTGCGCTTTGGCGGCCAGCTCCCAAAAAAGCGAGTTGACAAATGGAGCTCAGGGGAATTGCAACTCACAAACCTGCAGAGTTATAAATGATAACTCTCGTCCACAAATATATTGAGGGAAGGCAACGAGGAGGATTTGAAAGCAAGGCAGAATTGCAGGAAACAGGTGTCAGGAGGCAGACTCGACTCGCCTTGAAAGCACATGTAAAGAGGCAAAGCGTTGACAATGATGCCCTTGGCCAAAAAGGGCGTATGCGTTTTTTCCTGAATATATTCAGGAAAAAACGCATACGCCCTTTTTGGCCAACCAGGCAAGCCGGAAAGGCAAATCAGCGCTACAAATAAGTCTCGCTTGCCATCGGTCCAAAGGGCCATGCTGAAAAAAGTGTAAAAACCAGAAATGCAGGACAGGCCATGGAGACATGGGAGCCTTGCTACGCTGATGGGCGGGCTGTAAATTGCCAACAGCCACTCTGGAGAAGTGTACGGTGTGTCCTGAAACATGTAATAAGCACAGCTTAGAGAGCATAGGGCACATCCACTCATGGGCGTATAAATCGGGAAACCTAAAAATCAACAAGACACAGGCACCCCAAAGTTTAGGGCTGCTCTGTTTCCAAGAACCTCCACTTCGGTACACCTTCAATATCCCAGGAAAGCGAAAAATGGATAAAGAAGTTGTGGTACTTAGGCACAATGGAATATCACTCAGCCATGAAATCAATGTCATAAGGCTAGTAGCAGCAGGATGAGTGGATTTAGGTACGATGACTCTCAGTGAAATAAGTCACAGAGAAAAAGACACTTATCCTAAGATATCACTTATAGAGGGAATGTCAAAATCGCCACACTTGAACGGAATTACAAAACAGAACAGAGTCACACATTTAGAAAACACACTATGGCTGCTTAACGGGAAAGGTGAGGCGGGGTGATGCATAAAACAAGGGTTTGAAATTAGCTCAGATACCGTTCCACAAGCCAAATATGTAATAGACAAGACCTACTCCCTGCTCAGTGAACTGGACTCAACAGCCCCTATTCACCGCCCAAGAATATATCTGACTAGTAAGAGTCTTAAAACCTATGTATTGATCTCTCTCTGGAAGTGAATCAAGAGGGTGTAAAGCGGCATAAACACAGCAGTGAAAAGCAGCTAAACCCCATTATGAAAATAGATTACTTAAAATAAACCCCATAAAACAAAGACATTGAAAGAGAGAGAAATTCTTACAAAATCCGTTCAGGGGCTCTGATGCAACCTGGATTGACCATATCTAGACCCACAGCTGGATGAGACATAAGGCTGGACACTCTTGGGGCTGAGAGGATTGGTGAGCTTGGGTGAGCAAACGCAGACCCTTTAAAGTCATACTGCGTGGTACCCATGCCGTGGGTCCCAAATCTCCAGGTTCAAGGGCATCTTCCTACATCGAAAACATGCGTGGGAAACCCAGAAGATGGTACACCGTGTGATCGGGAAAGGTTTCTCAAACGCACCTCATTTCTCCTCTCCTTGTGCTCGGGTTCGCCATTCCAGCCCCTCTACTAACCATCTCCCTACTTGGAGAATCAGCACCTTTAACCTCCTGTTTCGGACAGGTCGCAATTTGGCCTGAGGATGAACGGGAAGAGGGGGAACCAATGAGAGACTAGCTCTAGGTGATGGGACAGGCACAGGTCACTCTATTTTCCCATCAGGAAGAAGAATGAGCCACAGGCTCAGCCTGCCCCCCGGAACCAGAATACGGCCTGAAGCAATCCTGCGCTTTGGCGGCCAGCTCCCAAAAAAGCGAGTTGACAAATGGAGCTCAGGGGCACTGCAAATCACAAACCTGCAGAGTTATAAATGATAACTCTCATCCACAAATATATTGAGGGAAGGCAACGAGGAGGATTTGAAAGCAAGGCAGAATTGCAGGAAACAGGTGTCAGGAGGCAGACTCGACTCGCCTTGAAAGCACATGAAAAGCGGCAAAGCGTTGACAATGATGCTCTTGGCCAAAAAGGGCGTATGCGTTTTTTCCTGAATATATTCAGGAAAAAACGCATACGCCCTTTTTGGCCAACCAAGCAAGCGGGAAAGGCAAATCAGCGCCACAAAGAAGTCTCGCTTGCCATCGGTCAAAAGGGCCATGCTGAAAAAAGTGTAAAAACCAGAAATGCAGGACAGGCCATGGAGACATGGGAGCCTTGCTACGCTGATGGGCGGGCTGTAAATTGCCAACAGCCACTCTGGAGAAGTGTACGGTGTGTCCTGAAACATGTAATAAGCACAGCTTAGAGAGCATAGGGCACTTCCACTCATGGGCGTATAAATCGGGAAACCTAAAAATCAACAAGACACAGGCACCCCAAAGTTTAGGGCTGCTCTGTTTCCAAGAACCTCCACTTCGGTACACCTTCAATATCCCAGGAAAGCGAAAAATGGATAAAGAAGTTGTGGTACTTAGGCACAATGGAATATCACTCAGCCATGAAATCAATGTCATAAGGCTAGTAGCAGCAGGATGAGTGGATTTAGGTACGATGACTCTCAGTGAAATAAGTCACAGAGAAAAAGACACTTATCCTAAGATATCACTTATAGAGGGAATGTCAAAATCGCTACACTTGAACTGAATTACAAAACAGAACAGAGTCACACATTTAGAAAACACACTATGGCTGCTTAACGGGAAAGGTGAGGTGGGGTGATGCATAAAACAAGGGTTTGAAATTAGCTCAGATACCGTTCCACAAGCCAAATATGTAATAGACAAGACCTACTCCCTGCTCAGTGAACTGGACTCAACAGCCCCTATTCACCGCCCAAGAATATATCTGACTAGTAAGAGTCTTAAAACCTATGTATTGATATCTTTTTGGAAGTGAGTCAAGAGGGTGTAAATCAGCATAAACACAGCAGTGAAAAGCAGCTAAACCCCATTATAAAAATAGATTACTTAAAAAAAAACCATAAAACAAAGACAGTGAAAGAGAGAGAAATTCTTACAAAATCCGTTCAGGGGCTCTGATGCAACCTGGATTGACCATATCTAGACCCACAGCTGGATGAGACATAAGGCTGGACACTCTTGGGGCTGAGAGGATTGGTGAGGTTGGGTGAGCAAACGCAGACCCTTTAAAGTCATACTGCATGGTACCCATGCCGTGGGTCCCAAATCTCCAGGTTCAAGGGCATCTTCCTACATCGAAAACATGCATGGGAAACCCAGAAGATGGTACACCGTGTGATCGGGAAAGGTTTCTCAAACGCACCTCATTTCTCCTCTCCTTGTGCTCGGGTTCGCCATTCCAGCCGCTCTACTAACAATCTCCCTACTTGGAGAATCAGCACCTTTAACCTCCTGTTTCGTACAGGTCGCAATTTGGCCTGAGGATGAACGGGAAGAGGGGGAACCAATGAGAGACTAGGTCTAGGTGTTGGGACAGGCACAGGTCATTCTATTTTCCCATCAGGAAAAAGAATGAACCGAAGGCTCAGCCTGCCCCCCGGAACCAGAATACGGCCTGAAGCAATCCTGCGCTTTGGCGGCCAGCTCCCAAAAAAGCGAGTTGACAAATGGAGCTCAGGGGTACTGCAATTCACAAACCTGCAGAGTTATAAATGATAACTCTCGTCCACAAATATATTGAGGGAAGGCAACGAAGAGGATTTGAAAGCAAGGCAGTATTGCAGGAAACAGATTTCAGGAGGTAGATTCGACTCGCCTTGAAAGCACATGAAAAGCGGCAAAGCGTTGACAATGATGCCCTTGGCCAAAAAGGGCGTATGCGTTTTTTCCTGAATATATTCAGGAAAAAACGCATACGCCCTTTTTGGCCAACCAAGCAAGCCGGAAAGGCAAATCAGCGCTACAAAGAAGTCTCGCTTGCCATCGGTCAAAAGGGCCATGCTGAAAAATGTGTAGAAACCAGAAACGCAGGACAGGCCATGGAGACATGGGAGCCTTCCTACGCTGATGGGCGGGATGTAAATTGCCAACAGCCACTCTGGAGAAGTGTACGGTGTGTCCTGAAACATGTAATAAACACAGCTTAGAGAGCATAGGGCACCTCCACTCATGGGCGTATAAATGGGGAAACCTAAAAATCAACAAGACACAGGCACCCCAAAGTTTAGGGCTGCTCTGCTTCCAAGAACCTCCACTTCGGTACACCTTCAATATCCCAGGAAAGAGAAAATTGGATAAAGAAGTTGTGGTACTTAGGCACAATGGAATATCACTCAGCCATGAAATCAATGTCATAAGGCTAGTAGCAGCATGATGAGTGGATTTAGGGACGATGATTCTCAGTGAAATAAGTCACAGAGAAAAAGACACTTATCCTAAGATATCACTTATAGAGGGAATGTCAAAATCGCTACACGTGAACTGAATTACAAAACAGAAGAGTCACACATTTAGAAAACACACTATGGCTGCTTAACGGGAAAGGTGAGGTGGGGTGATGCATAAAACAAGGGTTTCAAATTAGCTCAGATACTGTTCCACAAGCCAAATATGTAATAGACAAGACCTACTCCCTGCTCAGTGAACTGGACTCAACACCCCCTATTCACCACCCAGAAATATATCTGAGTAGTAAGAGTCTTAAAACCTATGTATTGATCTCTCTCTGGAAGTGAATCAAGAGGGTGTAAAGCGGCATAAACACAGCAGTGAAAAACAGCTAAACCCCATTATAAAAATAGATTACTTAAAAAAAAACCATAAAACAAAGACAGTGAAAGAGAGAGAAATTCTTACAAAATCCGTTCAGGGGCTCTGATGCAACCTGGATTGACCATATCTAGACCCACAGCTGGATGAGACATAAGGCTGGACACTCTTGGGGCTGAGAGGATTGGTGAGCTTGGGTGAGCAAACGCAGACCCTTTAAAGTCATACTGCTTGGTACCCATGCCGTGGGTCCCAAATCTCCAGGTTCAAGGGCATCTTCCTACATCGAAAACATGCGTGGGAAACCCAGAAGATGGTACACCGTGTGATCGGGAAAGGTTTCTCAAACGCACCTCATGTCTCCTCTCCTTGTGCTCGGGTTCGCCATTCCAGCCCCTCTACTAACCATCTCCCTACTTGGAGAATCAGCACCTTTAACCTCCTGTTTCGGACAGGTCGCAATTTGGCCTGAGGATGAACGGGAAGAGGGGGAACCAATGAGAGACTAGCTCTAGGTGTTGGGACAGGCACAGGTCACTCTATTTTCCCATCAGGAAGAAGAATGAGCCACAGGCTCAGCCTGCCCCCCGGAACCAGACTACAGCCTGAAGCAATCCTGCGCTTTGGCGGCCAGCTCCCAAAAAAGCGAGTTGACAAATGGAGCTCAGGGGAATTGCAACTCACAAACCTGCAGAGTTATAAATGATAACTCTCGTCCACAAATATATTGAGGGAAGGCAACGAGGAGGATTTGAAAGCAAGGCAGAATTGCAGGAAACAGGTGTCAGGAGGCAGACTCGACTCGCCTTGAAAGCACATGAAAAGCGGCAAAGCGTTGACAATGATGCCCTTGGCCAAAAAGGGCGTATGCGTTTTTTCCTGAATATATTCAGGAAAAAACGCATACGCCCTTTTTGGCCAACCAGGCAAGCCGGAAAGGCAAATCAGCGCTACAAAGAAGTCTCGCTTGCCATCGGTCCAAAGGGCCATGCTGAAAAAAGTGTAAAAACCAGAAATGCAGGACAGGCCATGGAGACATGGGAGCCTTGCTACGCTGATGGGCGGGCTGTAAATTGCCAACAGCCACTCTGGAGAAGTGTACGGTGTGTCCTGAAACATGTAATAAGCACAGCTTAGAGAGCATAGGGCACATCCACTCATGGGCGTATAAATCGGGAAACCTAAAAATCAACAAGACACAGGCACCCCAAAGTTTAGGGCTGCTCTGTTTCCAAGAACCTCCACTTCGGTACACCTTCAATATCCCAGGAAAGCGAAAAATGGATAAAGAAGTTGTGGTACTTAGGCACAATGGAATATCACTCAGCCATGAAATCAATGTCATAAGGCTAGTAGCAGCAGGATGAGTGGATTTAGGTACGATGACTCTCAGTGAAATAAGTCACAGAGAAAAAGACACTTATCCTAAGATATCACTTATAGAGGGAATGTCAAAATCGCCACACTTGAACGGAATTACAAAACAGAACAGAGTCACACATTTAGAAAACACACTATGGCTGCTTAACGGAAAGGTGAGGCGGGGTGATGCATAAAACAAGGGTTTGAAATTAGCTCAGATACCGTTCCACAAGCCGAATATGTAATAGACAAGACCTACTCCCTGCTCAGTGAACTGGACTCAACAGCCCCTATTCACCGCCCAAGAATATATCTGACTAGTAAGAGTCTTAAAACCTAGGTATTGATCTCTCTCTGGAAGTGAATCAAGAGGGTGTAAAGCGGCATAAACACAGCAGTGAAAAGCAGCTAAACCCCATTATAAAAATAGATTACTTAAAATAAACCCATAAAACAAAGACATTGAAAGAGAGAGAAATTCTTACAAAATCCGTTCAGGGGCTCTGATGCAACCTGGATTGACCATATCTAGACCCACAGCTGGATGAGACATAAGGCTGGACACTCTTGGGGCTGAGAGGATTGGTGAGCTTGGGTGAGCAAACGCAGACCCTTTAAAGTCATACTGCTTGGTACCCATGCCGTGGGTCCCAAATCTCCAGGTTCAAGGGCATCTTCCTACATCGAAAACATGCGTGGGAAACCCAGAAGATGGTACACCGTGTGATCGGGAAAGGTTTCTCAAACGCACCTCATGTCTCCTCTCCTTGTGCTCGGGTTCGCCATTCCAGCCCCTCTACTAACCATCTCCCTACTTGGAGAATCAGCACCTTTAACCTCCTGTTTCGGACAGGTCGCAATTTGGCCTGAGGATGAACGGGAAGAGGGGGAACCAATGAGAGACTAGCTCTAGGTGTTGGGACAGGCACAGGTCACTCTATTTTCCCATCAGGAAGAAGAATGAGCCACAGGCTCAGCCTGCCCCCCGGAACCAGAATACAGCCTGAAGCAATCCTGCGCTTTGGCGGCCAGCTCCCAAAAAAGCGAGTTGACAAATGGAGCTCAGGGGAATTGCAACTCACAAACCTGCAGAGTTATAAATGATAACTCTCGTCCACAAATATATTGAGGGAAGGCAACGAGGAGGATTTGAAAGCAAGGCAGAATTGCAGGAAACAGGTGTCAGGAGGCAGACTCGACTCGCCTTGAAAGCACATGTAAAGAGGCAAAGCGTTGACAATGATGCCCTTGGCCAAAAAGGGCGTATGCGTTTTTTCCTGAATATATTCAGGAAAAAACGCATACGCCCTTTTTGGCCAACCAGGCAAGCCGGAAAGGCAAATCAGCGCTACAAAGAAGTCTCGCTTGCCATCGGTCCAAAGGGCCATGCTGAAAAAAGTGTAAAAACCAGAAATGCAGGACAGGCCATGGAGACATGGGAGCCTTGCTACGCTGATGGGCGGGCTGTAAATTGCCAACAGCCACTCTGGAGAAGTGTACGGTGTGTCCTGAAACATGTAATAAGCACAGCTTAGAGAGCATAGGGCACATCCACTCATGGGCGTATAAATCGGGAAACCTAAAAATCAACAAGACACAGGCACCCCAAAGTTTAGGGCTGCTCTGTTTCCAAGAACCTCCACTTCGGTACACCTTCAATATCCCAGGAAAGCGAAAAATGGATAAAGAAGTTGTGGTACTTAGGCACAATGGAATATCACTCAGCCATGAAATCAATGTCATAAGGCTAGTAGCAGCAGGATGAGTGGATTTAGGTACGATGACTCTCAGTGAAATAAGTCACAGAGAAAAAGACACTTATCCTAAGATATCACTTATAGAGGGAATGTCAAAATCGCCACACTTGAACGGAATTACAAAACAGAACAGAGTCACACATTTAGAAAACACACTATGGCTGCTTAACGGGAAAGGTGAGGCGGGGTGATGCATAAAACAAGGGTTTGAAATTAGCTCAGATACCGTTCCACAAGCCAAATATGTAATAGACAAGACCTACTCCCTGCTCAGTGAACTGGACTCAACAGCCCCTATTCACCGCCCAAGAATATATCTGACTAGTAAGAGTCTTAAAACCTATGTATTGATCTCTCTCTGGAAGTGAATCAAGAGGGTGTAAAGCGGCATAAACACAGCAGTGAAAAGCAGCTAAACCCCATTATGAAAATAGATTACTTAAAATAAACCCCATAAAACAAAGACATTGAAAGAGAGAGAAATTCTTACAAAATCCGTTCAGGGGCTCTGATGCAACCTGGATTGACCATATCTAGACCCACAGCTGGATGAGACATAAGGCTGGACACTCTTGGGGCTGAGAGGATTGGTGAGCTTGGGTGAGCAAACGCAGACCCTTTAAAGTCATACTGCGTGGTACCCATGCCGTGGGTCCCAAATCTCCAGGTTCAAGGGCATCTTCCTACATCGAAAACATGCGTGGGAAACCCAGAAGATGGTACACCGTGTGATCGGGAAAGGTTTCTCAAACGCACCTCATTTCTCCTCTCCTTGTGCTCGGGTTCGCCATTCCAGCCCCTCTACTAACCATCTCCCTACTTGGAGAATCAGCACCTTTAACCTCCTGTTTCGGACAGGTCGCAATTTGGCCTGAGGATGAACGGAAGAGGGGGAACCAATGAGAGACTAGCTCTAGGTGATGGGACAGGCACAGGTCACTCTATTTTCCCATCAGGAAGAAGAATGAGCCACAGGCTCAGCCTGCCCCCCGGAACCAGAATACGGCCTGAAGCAATCCTGCGCTTTGGCGGCCAGCTCCCAAAAAAGCGAGTTGACAAATGGAGCTCAGGGGCACTGCAAATCACAAACCTGCAGAGTTATAAATGATAACTCTCGTCCACAAATATATTGAGGGAAGGCAACGAGGAGGATTGGAAAGCAAGGCAGAATTGCAGGAAACAGGTGTCAGGAGGCAGACTCGACTCGCCTTGAAAGCACATGGAAAGCGGCAAAGCGTTGACAATGATGCTCTTGGCCAAAAAGGGCGTATGCGTTTTTTCCTGAATATATTCAGGAAAAAACGCATACGCCCTTTTTGGCCAACCAAGCAAGCGGGAAAGGCAAATCAGCGCCACAAAGAAGTCTCGCTTGCCATCGGTCAAAAGGGCCATGCTGAAAAAAGTGTAAAAACCAGAAATGCAGGACAGGCCATGGAGACATGGGAGCCTTGCTACGCTGATGGGCGGGATGTAAATTGCCAACAGCCACTCTGGAGAAGTGTACGGTGTGTCCTGAAACATGTAATAAGCACAGCTTAGAGAGCATAGGGCACTTCCACTCATGGGCGTATAAATCGGGAAAACTAAAAATCAACAAGACACAGGCACCCCGAAGTTTAGGGCTGCTCTGTTTCCAAGAACCTCCACTTCGGTACACCTTCAATATCCCAGGAAAGAGAAAAATGGATAAAGAAGTTGTGGTACTTAGGCACAATGGAATATCACTCAGCCATGAAATCAATGTCATAAGGCTAGTAGCAGCAGGATGAGTGGATTTAGGTACGATGACTCTCAGTGAAATAAGTCACAGAGAAAAAGACACTTATCCTAAGATATCACTTATAGAGGGAATGTCAAAATCGCTACACTTGAACTGAATTACAAAACAGAACAGAGTCACACATTTAGAAAACACACTATGGCTGCTTAACGGGAAAGGTGAGGTGGGGTGATGCATAAAACAAGAGTTTGAAATTAGCTCAGATACCGTTCCACAAGCCAAATATGTAATAGACAAGACCTACTCCCTGCTCAGTGAACTGGACTCAACAGCCCCTATTCACCGCCCAAGAATATATCTGACTAGTAAGAGTCTTAAAACCTATGTATTGATATCTTTTTGGAAGTGAGTCAAGAGGGTGTAAATCAGCATAAACACAGCAGTGAAAAGCAGCTAAACCCCATTATAAAAATAGATTACTTAAAAAAAAACCATAAAACAAAGACAGTGAAAGAGAGAGAAATTCTTACAAAATCCGTTCAGGGGCTCTGATGCAACCTGGATTGACCATATCTAGACCCACAGCTGGATGAGACATAAGGCTGGACACTCTTGGGGCTGAGAGGATTGGTGAGGTTGGGTGAGCAAACGCAGACCCTTTAAAGTCATACTGCATGGTACCCATGCCGTGGGTCCCAAATCTCCAGGTTCAAGGGCATCTTCCTACATTGAAAACATGCATGGGAAACCCAGAAGATGGTACACCGTGTGATCGGGAAAGGTTTCTCAAACGCACCTCATTTCTCCTCTCCTTGTGCTCGGGTTCGCCATTCCAGCCGCTCTACTAACAATCTCCCTACTTGGAGAATCAGCACCTTTAACCTCCTGTTTCGTACAGGTCGCAATTTGGCCTGAGGATGAACGGGAAGAGGGGGAACCAATGAGAGACTAGGTCTAGGTGTTGGGACAGGCACAGGTCATTCTATTTTCCCATCAGGAAAAAGAATGAACCGCAGGCTCAGCCTGCCCCCGGAACCAGAATACGGCCTGAAGCAATCCTGCGCTTTGGCGGCCAACTCCCAAAAAAGCGAGTTGACAAATGGAGCTCAGGGGTACTGCAATTCACAAACCTGCAGAGTTATAAATGATAACTCTCGTCCACAAATATATTGAGGGAAGGCAACGAAGAGGATTTGAAAGCAAGGCAGTATTGCAGGAAACAGATTTCAGGAGGTAGATTCGACTCGCCTTGAAAGCACATGAAAAGCGGCAAAGCGTTGACAATGATGCCCTTGGCCAAAAAGGGCGTATGCGTTTTTTCCTGAATATATTCAGGAAAAAACGCATACGCCCTTTTTGGCCAACCAAGCAAGCCGGAAAGGCAAATCAGCGCTACAAAGAAGTCTCGCTTGCCATCGGTCAAAAGGGCCATGCTGAAAAATGTGTAGAAACCAGAAACGCAGGACAGGCCATGGAGACATGGGAGCCTTCCTACGCTGATGGGCGGGATGTAAATTGCCAACAGCCACTCTGGAGAAGTGTACGGTGTGTCCTGAAACATGTAATAAACACAGCTTAGAGAGCATAGGGCACCTCCACTCATGGGCGTATAAATGGGGAAACCTAAAAATCAACAAGACACAGGCACCCCAAAGTTTAGGGCTGCTCTGCTTCCAAGAACCTCCACTTCGGTACACCTTCAATATCCCAGGAAAGAGAAAATTGGATAAAGAAGTTGTGGTACTTAGGCACAATGGAATATCACTCAGCCATGAAATCAATGTCATAAGGCTAGTAGCAGCATGATGAGTGGATTTAGGGACGATGATTCTCAGTGAAATAAGTCACAGAGAAAAAGACACTTATCCTAAGATATCACTTATAGAGGGAATGTCAAAATCGCTACACGTGAACTGAATTACAAAACAGAAGAGTCACACATTTAGAAAACACACTATGGCTGCTTAACGGGAAAGGTGAGGTGGGGTGATGCATAAAACAAGGGTTTCAAATTAGCTCAGATACTGTTCCACAAGCCAAATATGTAATAGACAAGACCTACTCCCTGCTCAGTGAACTGGACTCAACACCCCCTATTCACCACCCAGAAATATATCTGACTAGTAAGAGTCTTAAAACCTATGTATTGATCTCTCTCTGGAAGTGAATCAAGAGGGTGTAAAGCGGCATAAACACAGCAGTGAAAAACAGCTAAACCCCATTATAAAAATAGATTACTTAAAAAAAAACCATAAAACAAAGACAGTGAAAGAGAGAGAAATTCTTACAAAATCCGTTCAGGGGCTCTGATGCAACCTGGATTGACCATATCTAGACCCACAGCTGGATGAGACATAAGGCTGGACACTCTTGGGGCTGAGAGGATTGGTGAGCTTGGGTGAGCAAACGCAGACCCTTTAAAGTCATACTGCGTGGTACCCATGCCGTGGGTCCCAAATCTCCAGGTTCAAGGGCATCTTCCTACATCGAAAACATGCGTGCGAAACCCAGAAGATGGTACAACCGTGTGACCGGGAAAGGTTTCTCAAACGCACCTCATTTCTCCTCTCCTTGTGCTCGGGTTCGCCATTCCAGCCGCTCGACTAACAATCTCCCTACTTGGAGAATCAGCACCTTTAACCTCCTGTTTCGGACAGGTCGCAATTTGGCCTGAGGATGAACGGGAAGAGGGGGAACCAATGAGAGACCAGCTCTAGGTGTTGGGACAGGCACAGGTCACTCTATTTTCCCATCAGGAAGAAGAATGAACCACAGGCTCAGCCTGCCCCCCGGAACCAGAATACGGCCTGAAGCAATCCTGCGCTTTGGCGGCCAGCTCCCAAAAAAGCGAGTTGACAAATGGAGCTCAGGGGCACTGCAACTCACAAACCTGCAGAGTTATAAATGATAACTCTCGTCCACAAATATATTGAGGGAAGGCAACGAGGAGGATTGGAAAGCAAGGCAGAATTGCAGGAAACAGGTTTCAGGAGGCAGACTCGACTCGCCTTGAAAGCACATGAAAAGCGGCAAAGCGTTGACAATGATGCCCTTGGCCAAAAAGGGCGTATGCGTTTTTTCCTGAATATATTCAGGAAAAAACGCATACGCCCTTTTTGGCCAACCAGGCAAGCCGGAAAGGCAAATCAGCGCTACAAAGAAGTCTCGCTTGCCATCGGTCAAAAGGGCCATGCTGAAAAAAGTGTAAACACCAGAAATGCAGGACAGGCCATGGAGACATGGGAGCCTTGCTACGCTGATGGGCGGGATGTAAATTGCCAACAGCCACTCTGGAGAAGTGTACGGTGTGTCCTGAAACATGTAATAAGCACAGCTTAGAGAGCATAGGGCACTTCCACTCATGGGCGTATAAATCGGGAAACCTAAAAATCAACAAGACACAGGCACCCCAAAGTTTAGGGCTGCTATGTTTCCAAGAACCTCCACTTCGGTACACCTTCAATATCCCAGGAAAGCGAAAAATGGATAAAGAAGTTGTGGTACGTAGGCACAATGGAATAACACTCAGCCATGAAATCAATGTCATAAGGCTAGTAGCAGCAGGATGAGTGGATTTAGGTACGATAACTCTCAGTGAAATAAGTCACAGAGAAAAAGACACTTATCCTAAGATATCACTTATAGAGGGAATGTCAAAATCGCCACACTTGAACGGAATTACAAAACAGAACAGAGTCACACATTTAGAAAACACACTATGGCTGCTTAACGGGAAAGGTGAGGTGGGGTGATGCATAAAACAAGGGTTTGAAATTAGCTCAGATACCGTTCCACAAGCCGAATATGTAATAGACAAGACCTACTCCATGCTCAGTGAACTGGACTCAACAGCCCCTATTCACCGCCCAAGAATATATCTGACTAGTAAGAGTCTTAAAACCTAGGTATTGATCTCTCTCTGGAAGTGCATCAAGAGGGTGTAAAGCGGCATAAACACAGCAGTGAAAAGCAGCTAAACCCCATTATAAAAATAGATTACTTAAAATAAACCCCATAAAACAAAGACAGTGAAAGAGAGAGAAATTCTTACAAAATCCGTTCAGGGGCTCTGATGCAACCTGGATTGACCATATCTAGACCCACAGCTGGATGAGACATAAGGCTGGACACTCTTGGGGCTGAGAGGATTGGTGAGCTTGGGTGAGCAAACGCAGACCCTTTAAAGTCATACTGCTTGGTACCCATGCCGTGGGTCCCAAATCTCCAGGTTCAAGGGCATCTTCCTACATCGAAAACATGCGTGGGAAACCCAGAAGATGGTACACCGTGTGATCGGGAAAGGTTTCTCAAACGCACCTCATGTCTCCTCTCCTTGTGCTCGGGTTCGCCATTCCAGCCCCTCTACTAACCATCTCCCTACTTGGAGAATCAGCACCTTTAACCTCCTGTTTCGGACAGGTCGCAATTTGGCCTGAGGATGAACGGGAAGAGGGGGAACCAATGAGAGACTAGCTCTAGGTGTTGGGACAGGCACAGGTCACTCTATTTTCCCATCAGGAAGAAGAATGAGCCACAGGCTCAGCCTGCCCCCCGGAACCAGAATACAGCCTGAAGCAATCCTGCGCTTTGGCGGCCAGCTCCCCCAAAAAAAGCGAGTTGACAAATGGAGCTCAGGGGAATTGCAACTCACAAACCTGCAGAGTTATAAATGATAACTCTCGTCCACAAATATATTGAGGGAAGGCAACGAGGAGGATTTGAAAGCAAGGCAGAATTGCAGGAAACAGGTGTCAGGAGGCAGACTCGACTCGCCTTGAAAGCACATGTAAAGAGGCAAAGCGTTGACAATGATGCCCTTGGCCAAAAAGGGCGTATGCGTTTTTTCCTGAATATATTCAGGAAAAAACGCATACGCCCTTTTTGGCCAACCAGGCAAGCCGGAAAGGCAAATCAGCGCTACAAAGAAGTCTCGCTTGCCATCGGTCCAAAGGGCCATGCTGAAAAAAGTGTAAAAACCAGAAATGCAGGACAGGCCATGGAGACATGGGAGCCTTGCTACGCTGATGGGCGGGCTGTAAATTGCCAACAGCCACTCTGGAGAAGTGTACGGTGTGTCCTGAAACATGTAATAAGCACAGCTTAGAGAGCATAGGGCACATCCACTCATGGGCGTATAAATCGGGAAACCTAAAAATCAACAAGACACAGGCACCCCAAAGTTTAGGGCTGCTCTGTTTCCAAGAACCTCCACTTCGGTACACCTTCAATATCCCAGGAAAGCGAAAAATGGATAAAGAAGTTGTGGTACTTAGGCACAATGGAATATCACTCAGCCATGAAATCAATGTCATAAGGCTAGTAGCAGCAGGATGAGTGGATTTAGGTACGATGACTCTCAGTGAAATAAGTCACAGAGAAAAAGACACTTATCCTAAGATATCACTTATAGAGGGAATGTCAAAATCGCCACACTTGAACGGAATTACAAAACAGAACAGAGTCACACATTTAGAAAACACACTATGGCTGCTTAACGGGAAAGGTGAGGCGGGGTGATGCATAAAACAAGGGTTTGAAATTAGCTCAGATACCGTTCCACAAGCCAAATATGTAATAGACAAGACCTACTCCCTGCTCAGTGAACTGGACTCAACAGCCCCTATTCACCGCCCAAGAATATATCTGACTAGTAAGAGTCTTAAAACCTATGTATTGATCTCTCTCTGGAAGTGAATCAAGAGGGTGTAAAGCGGCATAAACACAGCAGTGAAAAGCAGCTAAACCCCATTATGAAAATAGATTACTTAAAATAAACCCCATAAAACAAAGACATTGAAAGAGAGAGAAATTCTTACAAAATCCGTTCAGGGGCTCTGATGCAACCTGGATTGACCATATCTAGACCCACAGCTGGATGAGACATAAGGCTGGACACTCTTGGGGCTGAGAGGATTGGTGAGCTTGGGTGAGCAAACGCAGACCCTTTAAAGTCATACTGCGTGGTACCCATGCCGTGGGTCCCAAATCTCCAGGTTCAAGGGCATCTTCCTACATCGAAAACATGCGTGGGAAACCCAGAAGATGGTACACCGTGTGATCGGGAAAGGTTTCTCAAACGCACCTCATTTCTCCTCTCCTTGTGCTCGGGTTCGCCATTCCAGCCCCTCTACTAACCATCTCCCTACTTGGAGAATCAGCACCTTTAACCTCCTGTTTCGGACAGGTCGCAATTTGGCCTGAGGATGAACGGGAAGAGGGGGAACCAATGAGAGACTAGCTCTAGGTGATGGGACAGGCACAGGTCACTCTATTTTCCCATCAGGAAGAAGAATGAGCCACAGGCTCAGCCTGCCCCCCGGAACCAGAATACGGCCTGAAGCAATCCTGCGCTTTGGCGGCCAGCTCCCAAAAAAGCGAGTTGACAAATGGAGCTCAGGGGCACTGCAAATCACAAACCTGCAGAGTTATAAATGATAACTCTCGTCCACAAATATATTGAGGGAAGGCAACGAGGAGGATTGGAAAGCAAGGCAGAATTGCAGGAAACAGGTGTCAGGAGGCAGACTCGACTCGCCTTGAAAGCACATGGAAAGCGGCAAAGCGTTGACAATGATGCTCTTGGCCAAAAAGGGCGTATGCGTTTTTTCCTGAATATATTCAGGAAAAAACGCATACGCCCTTTTTGGCCAACCAAGCAAGCGGGAAAGGCAAATCAGCGCCACAAAGAAGTCTCGCTTGCCATCGGTCAAAAGGGCCATGCTGAAAAAAGTGTAAAAACCAGAAATGCAGGACAGGCCATGGAGACATGGGAGCCTTGCTACGCTGATGGGCGGGATGTAAATTGCCAACAGCCACTCTGGAGAAGTGTACGGTGTGTCCTGAAACATGTAATAAGCACAGCTTAGAGAGCATAGGGCACTTCCACTCATGGGCGTATAAATCGGGAAAACTAAAAATCAACAAGACACAGGCACCCCGAAGTTTAGGGCTGCTCTGTTTCCAAGAACCTCCACTTCGGTACACCTTCAATATCCCAGGAAAGAGAAAAATGGATAAAGAAGTTGTGGTACTTAGGCACAATGGAATATCACTCAGCCATGAAATCAATGTCATAAGGCTAGTAGCAGCAGGATGAGTGGATTTAGGTACGATGACTCTCAGTGAAATAAGTCACAGAGAAAAAGACACTTATCCTAAGATATCACTTATAGAGGGAATGTCAAAATCGCTACACTTGAACTGAATTACAAAACAGAACAGAGTCACACATTTAGAAAACACACTATGGCTGCTTAACGGGAAAGGTGAGGTGGGGTGATGCATAAAACAAGAGTTTGAAATTAGCTCAGATACCGTTCCACAAGCCAAATATGTAATAGACAAGACCTACTCCCTGCTCAGTGAACTGGACTCAACAGCCCCTATTCACCGCCCAAGAATATATCTGACTAGTAAGAGTCTTAAAACCTATGTATTGATATCTTTTTGGAAGTGAGTCAAGAGGGTGTAAATCAGCATAAACACAGCAGTGAAAAGCAGCTAAACCCCATTATAAAAATAGATTACTTAAAAAAAAACCATAAAACAAAGACAGTGAAAGAGAGAGAAATTCTTACAAAATCCGTTCAGGGGCTCTGATGCAACCTGGATTGACCATATCTAGACCCACAGCTGGATGAGACATAAGGCTGGACACTCTTGGGGCTGAGAGGATTGGTGAGGTTGGGTGAGCAAACGCAGACCCTTTAAAGTCATACTGCATGGTACCCATGCCGTGGGTCCCAAATCTCCAGGTTCAAGGGCATCTTCCTACATTGAAAACATGCATGGGAAACCCAGAAGATGGTACACCGTGTGATCGGGAAAGGTTTCTCAAACGCACCTCATTTCTCCTCTCCTTGTGCTCGGGTTCGCCATTCCAGCCGCTCTACTAACAATCTCCCTACTTGGAGAATCAGCACCTTTAACCTCCTGTTTCGTACAGGTCGCAATTTGGCCTGAGGATGAACGGGAAGAGGGGGAACCAATGAGAGACTAGGTCTAGGTGTTGGGACAGGCACAGGTCATTCTATTTTCCCATCAGGAAAAAGAATGAACCGCAGGCTCAGCCTGCCCCCCGGAACCAGAATACGGCCTGAAGCAATCCTGCGCTTTGGCGGCCAACTCCCAAAAAAGCGAGTTGACAAATGGAGCTCAGGGGTACTGCAATTCACAAACCTGCAGAGTTATAAATGATAACTCTCGTCCACAAATATATTGAGGGAAGGCAACGAAGAGGATTTGAAAGCAAGGCAGTATTGCAGGAAACAGATTTCAGGAGGTAGATTCGACTCGCCTTGAAAGCACATGAAAAGCGGCAAAGCGTTGACAATGATGCCCTTGGCCAAAAAGGGCGTATGCGTTTTTTCCTGAATATATTCAGGAAAAAACGCATACGCCCTTTTTGGCCAACCAAGCAAGCCGGAAAGGCAAATCAGCGCTACAAAGAAGTCTCGCTTGCCATCGGTCAAAAGGGCCATGCTGAAAAATGTGTAGAAACCAGAAACGCAGGACAGGCCATGGAGACATGGGAGCCTTCCTACGCTGATGGGCGGGATGTAAATTGCCAACAGCCACTCTGGAGAAGTGTACGGTGTGTCCTGAAACATGTAATAAACACAGCTTAGAGAGCATAGGGCACCTCCACTCATGGGCGTATAAATGGGGAAACCTAAAAATCAACAAGACACAGGCACCCCAAAGTTTAGGGCTGCTCTGCTTCCAAGAACCTCCACTTCGGTACACCTTCAATATCCCAGGAAAGAGAAAATTGGATAAAGAAGTTGTGGTACTTAGGCACAATGGAATATCACTCAGCCATGAAATCAATGTCATAAGGCTAGTAGCAGCATGATGAGTGGATTTAGGGACGATGATTCTCAGTGAAATAAGTCACAGAGAAAAAGACACTTATCCTAAGATATCACTTATAGAGGGAATGTCAAAATCGCTACACGTGAACTGAATTACAAAACAGAAGAGTCACACATTTAGAAAACACACTATGGCTGCTTAACGGGAAAGGTGAGGTGGGGTGATGCATAAAACAAGGGTTTCAAATTAGCTCAGATACTGTTCCACAAGCCAAATATGTAATAGACAAGACCTACTCCCTGCTCAGTGAACTGGACTCAACACCCCCTATTCACCACCCAGAAATATATCTGACTAGTAAGAGTCTTAAAACCTATGTATTGATCTCTCTCTGGAAGTGAATCAAGAGGGTGTAAAGCGGCATAAACACAGCAGTGAAAAACAGCTAAACCCCATTATAAAAATAGATTACTTAAAAAAAAACCATAAAACAAAGACAGTGAAAGAGAGAGAAATTCTTACAAAATCCGTTCAGGGGCTCTGATGCAACCTGGATTGACCATATCTAGACCCACAGCTGGATGAGACATAAGGCTGGACACTCTTGGGGCTGAGAGGATTGGTGAGCTTGGGTGAGCAAACGCAGACCCTTTAAAGTCATACTGCGTGGTACCCATGCCGTGGGTCCCAAATCTCCAGGTTCAAGGGCATCTTCCTACATCGAAAACATGCGTGCGAAACCCAGAAGATGGTACACCGTGTGACCGGGAAAGGTTTCTCAAACGCACCTCATTTCTCCTCTCCTTGTGCTCGGGTTCGCCATTCCAGCCGCTCGACTAACAATCTCCCTACTTGGAGAATCAGCACCTTTAACCTCCTGTTTCGGACAGGTCGCAATTTGGCCTGAGGATGAACGGGAAGAGGGGGAACCAATGAGAGACCAGCTCTAGGTGTTGGGACAGGCACAGGTCACTCTATTTTCCCATCAGGAAGAAGAATGAACCACAGGCTCAGCCTGCCCCCCGGAACCAGAATACGGCCTGAAGCAATCCTGCGCTTTGGCGGCCAGCTCCCAAAAAAGCGAGTTGACAAATGGAGCTCAGGGGCACTGCAACTCACAAACCTGCAGAGTTATAAATGATAACTCTCGTCCACAAATATATTGAGGGAAGGCAACGAGGAGGATTGGAAAGCAAGGCAGAATTGCAGGAAACAGGTTTCAGGAGGCAGACTCGACTCGCCTTGAAAGCACATGAAAAGCGGCAAAGCGTTGACAATGATGCCCTTGGCCAAAAAGGGCGTATGCGTTTTTTCCTGAATATATTCAGGAAAAAACGCATACGCCCTTTTTGGCCAACCAGGCAAGCCGGAAAGGCAAATCAGCGCTACAAAGAAGTCTCGCTTGCCATCGGTCAAAAGGGCCATGCTGAAAAAAGTGTAAACACCAGAAATGCAGGACAGGCCATGGAGACATGGGAGCCTTGCTACGCTGATGGGCGGGATGTAAATTGCCAACAGCCACTCTGGAGAAGTGTACGGTGTGTCCTGAAACATGTAATAAGCACAGCTTAGAGAGCATAGGGCACTTCCACTCATGGGCGTATAAATCGGGAAACCTAAAAATCAACAAGACACAGGCACCCCAAAGTTTAGGGCTGCTATGTTTCCAAGAACCTCCACTTCGGTACACCTTCAATATCCCAGGAAAGCGAAAAATGGATAAAGAAGTTGTGGTACGTAGGCACAATGGAATAACACTCAGCCATGAAATCAATGTCATAAGGCTAGTAGCAGCAGGATGAGTGGATTTAGGTACGATAACTCTCAGTGAAATAAGTCACAGAGAAAAAGACACTTATCCTAAGATATCACTTATAGAGGGAATGTCAAAATCGCCACACTTGAACGGAATTACAAAACAGAACAGAGTCACACATTTAGAAAACACACTATGGCTGCTTAACGGGAAAGGTGAGGTGGGGTGATGCATAAAACAAGGGTTTGAAATTAGCTCAGATACCGTTCCACAAGCCGAATATGTAATAGACAAGACCTACTCCATGCTCAGTGAACTGGACTCAACAGCCCCTATTCACCGCCCAAGAATATATCTGACTAGTAAGAGTCTTAAAACCTAGGTATTGATCTCTCTCTGGAAGTGCATCAAGAGGGTGTAAAGCGGCATAAACACAGCAGTGAAAAGCAGCTAAACCCCATTATAAAAATAGATTACTTAAAATAAACCCCATAAAACAAAGACAGTGAAAGAGAGAGAAATTCTTACAAAATCCGTTCAGGGCCTCTGATGCAACCTGGACTGACCATATCTAGACCCACAGCTGGATGAGACATGAGGCTGGACACTCTTGGGGCTGAGACGATTGGTGAGCTTGGGTGAGCAAACGCAGACCCTTTAACGTCATACTGCGTGGTACCCATGCCATGGGTCCCAAATCTCCAGGTTCAAGGGCATCTTCCGACATCGAAAACATGCGTGGGAAACCCAGAAGATGGTACACCGTGTGATCGGGAAAGGTTTCTCAAACGCACCTGATGTCTCCTCTCCTTGTGCTCGGGTTCGCCATTCCAGCCCCTCTACTAACAATCTCCCTACTTGGAGAATCAGCACCTTTAACCTCCTTTTTCGGACAGGTCGCAATTTGGCCTGAGGATGAACGGGAAGAGGGGGAACCAATGAGAGACTAGCTCTAGGTGTTGGGACAGGCACAGGTCACTCTATTTTCCCATCAGGAAGAAGAATGAGCCACAGGCTCAGCCTGCCCCCGGGAACCAGAATACGGCCTGAAGCAATCCTGCGCTTTGGCGGCCAGCTCCCAAAAAAGCGAGTTGACAAATGGAGCTCAGGGGAATTGCAACTCACAAACCTGCAGAGTTATAAATGATAACTCTCGTCCACAAATATATTGAGGGAAGGCAACGAGGAGGATTTGAAAGCAAGGCAGAATTGCAGGAAACAGGTGTCAGGAGGCAGACTCGACTCGCCTTGAAAGCACATGAAAAGCGGCAAAGCGTTGACAATGATGCCCTTGGCCAAAAAGGGCGTATGCGTTTTTTCCTGAATATATTCAGGAAAAAACGCATACGCCCTTTTTGGCCAACCAGGCAAGCCGGAAAGGCAAATCAGCGCTACAAAGAAGTCTCGCTTGCCATCGGTCCAAAGGGCCATGCTGAAAAAAGTGTAAAAACCAGAAATGCAGGACAGGCCATGGAGACATGGGAGCCTTGCTACGCTGATGGGCGGGCTGTAAATTGCCAACAGCCACTCTGGAGAAGTGTACGGTGTGTCCTGAAACATGTAATAAGCACAGCTTAGAGAGCATAGGGCACATCCACTCATGGGCGTATAAATCGGGAAACCTAAAAATCAACAAGACACAGGCACCCCAAAGTTTAGGGCTGCTCTGTTTCCAAGAACCTCCACTTCGGTACACCTTCAATATCCCAGGAAAGCGAAAAATGGATAAAGAAGTTGTGGTACTTAGGCACAATGGAATATCACTCAGCCATGAAATCAATGTCATAAGGCTAGTAGCAGCAGGATGAGTGGATTTAGGTACGATGACTCTCAGTGAAATAAGTCACAGAGAAAAAGACACTTATCCTAAGATATCACTTATAGAGGGAATGTCAAAATCGCCACACTTGAACGGAATTACAAAACAGAACAGAGTCACACATTTAGAAAACACACTATGGCTGCTTAACGGGAAAGGTGAGGCGGGGTGATGCATAAAACAAGGGTTTGAAATTAGCTCAGATACCGTTCCACAAGCCGAATATGTAATAGACAAGACCTACTCCCTGCTCAGTGAACTGGACTCAACAGCCCCTATTCACCGCCCAAGAATATATCTGACTAGTAAGAGTCTTAAAACCTAGGTATTGATCTCTCTCTGGAAGTGAATCAAGAGGGTGTAAAGCGGCATAAACACAGCAGTGAAAAGCAGCTAAACCCCATTATAAAAATAGATTACTTAAAATAAACCCCATAAAACAAAGACATTGAAAGAGAGAGAAATTCTTACAAAATCCGTTCAGGGGCTCTGATGCAACCTGGATTGACCATATCTAGACCCACAGCTGGATGAGACATAAGGCTGGACACTCTTGGGGCTGAGAGGATTGGTGAGCTTGGGTGAGCAAACGCAGACCCTTTAAAGTCATACTGCTTGGTACCCATGCCGTGGGTCCCAAATCTCCAGGTTCAAGGGCATCTTCCTACATCGAAAACATGCGTGGGAAACCCAGAAGATGGTACACCGTGTGATCGGGAAAGGTTTCTCAAACGCACCTCATGTCTCCTCTCCTTGTGCTCGGGTTCGCCATTCCAGCCCCTCTACTAACCATCTCCCTACTTGGAGAAGCAGCACCTTTAACCTCCTGTTTCGGACAGGTCGCAATTTGGCCTGAGGATGAACGGGAAGAGGGGGAACCAATGAGAGACTAGCTCTAGGTGTTGGGACAGGCACAGGTCACTCTATTTTCCCATCAGGAAGAAGAATGAGCCACAGGCTCAGCCTGCCCCCCGGAACCAGAATACAGCCTGAAGCAATCCTGCGCTTTGGCGGCCAGCTCCCAAAAAAGCGAGTTGACAAATGGAGCTCAGGGGAATTGCAACTCACAAACCTGCAGAGTTATAAATGATAACTCTCGTCCACAAATATATTGAGGGAAGGCAACGAGGAGGATTTGAAAGCAAGGCAGAATTGCAGGAAACAGGTGTCAGGAGGCAGACTCGACTCGCCTTGAAAGCACATGTAAAGAGGCAAAGCGTTGACAATGATGCCCTTGGCCAAAAAGGGCGTATGCGTTTTTTCCTGAATATATTCAGGAAAAAACGCATACGCCCTTTTTGGCCAACCAGGCAAGCCGGAAAGGCAAATCAGCGCTACAAAGAAGTCTCGCTTGCCATCGGTCCAAAGGGCCATGCTGAAAAAAGTGTAAAAACCAGAAATGCAGGACAGGCCATGGAGACATGGGAGCCTTGCTACGCTGATGGGCGGGCTGTAAATTGCCAACAGCCACTCTGGAGAAGTGTACGGTGTGTCCTGAAACATGTAATAAGCACAGCTTAGAGAGCATAGGGCACATCCACTCATGGGCGTATAAATCGGGAAACCTAAAAATCAACAAGACACAGGCACCCCAAAGTTTAGGGCTGCTCTGTTTCCAAGAACCTCCACTTCGGTACACCTTCAATATCCCAGGAAAGCGAAAAATGGATAAAGAAGTTGTGGTACTTAGGCACAATGGAATATCACTCAGCCATGAAATCAATGTCATAAGGCTAGTAGCAGCAGGATGAGTGGATTTAGGTACGATGACTCTCAGTGAAATAAGTCACAGAGAAAAAGACACTTATCCTAAGATATCACTTATAGAGGGAATGTCAAAATCGCCACACTTGAACGGAATTACAAAACAGAACAGAGTCACACATTTAGAAAACACACTATGGCTGCTTAACGGGAAAGGTGAGGCGGGGTGATGCATAAAACAAGGGTTTGAAATTAGCTCAGATACCGTTCCACAAGCCAAATATGTAATAGACAAGACCTACTCCCTGCTCAGTGAACTGGACTCAACAGCCCCTATTCACCGCCCAAGAATATATCTGACTAGTAAGAGTCTTAAAACCTATGTATTGATCTCTCTCTGGAAGTGAATCAAGAGGGTGTAAAGCGGCATAAACACAGCAGTGAAAAGCAGCTAAACCCCATTATGAAAATAGATTACTTAAAATAAACCCCATAAAACAAAGACATTGAAAGAGAGAGAAATTCTTACAAAATCCGTTCAGGGGCTCTGATGCAACCTGGATTGACCATATCTAGACCCACAGCTGGATGAGACATAAGGCTGGACACTCTTGGGGCTGAGAGGATTGGTGAGCTTGGGTGAGCAAACGCAGACCCTTTAAAGTCATACTGCGTGGTACCCATGCCGTGGGTCCCAAATCTCCAGGTTCAAGGGCATCTTCCTACATCGAAAACATGCGTGGGAAACCCAGAAGATGGTACACCGTGTGATCGGGAAAGGTTTCTCAAACGCACCTCATTTCTCCTCTCCTTGTGCTCGGGTTCGCCATTCCAGCCCCTCTACTAACCATCTCCCTACTTGGAGAATCAGCACCTTTAACCTCCTGTTTCGGACAGGTCGCAATTTGGCCTGAGGATGAACGGGAAGAGGGGGAACCAATGAGAGACTAGCTCTAGGTGATGGGACAGGCACAGGTCACTCTATTTTCCCATCAGGAAGAAGAATGAGCCACAGGCTCAGCCTGCCCCCCGGAACCAGAATACGGCCTGAAGCAATCCTGCGCTTTGGCGGCCAGCTCCCAAAAAAGCGAGTTGACAAATGGAGCTCAGGGGCACTGCAAATCACAAACCTGCAGAGTTATAAATGATAACTCTCGTCCACAAATATATTGAGGGAAGGCAACGAGGAGGATTGGAAAGCAAGGCAGAATTGCAGGAAACAGGTGTCAGGAGGCAGACTCGACTCGCCTTGAAAGCACATGGAAAGCGGCAAAGCGTTGACAATGATGCTCTTGGCCAAAAAGGGCGTATGCGTTTTTTCCTGAATATATTCAGGAAAAAACGCATACGCCCTTTTTGGCCAACCAAGCAAGCGGGAAAGGCAAATCAGCGCCACAAAGAAGTCTCGCTTGCCATCGGTCAAAAGGGCCATGCTGAAAAAAGTGTAAAAACCAGAAATGCAGGACAGGCCATGGAGACATGGGAGCCTTGCTACGCTGATGGGCGGGATGTAAATTGCCAACAGCCACTCTGGAGAAGTGTACGGTGTGTCCTGAAACATGTAATAAGCACAGCTTAGAGAGCATAGGGCACTTCCACTCATGGGCGTATAAATCGGGAAAACTAAAAATCAACAAGACACAGGCACCCCGAAGTTTAGGGCTGCTCTGTTTCCAAGAACCTCCACTTCGGTACACCTTCAATATCCCAGGAAAGAGAAAAATGGATAAAGAAGTTGTGGTACTTAGGCACAATGGAATATCACTCAGCCATGAAATCAATGTCATAAGGCTAGTAGCAGCAGGATGAGTGGATTTAGGTACGATGACTCTCAGTGAAATAAGTCACAGAGAAAAAGACACTTATCCTAAGATATCACTTATAGAGGGAATGTCAAAATCGCTACACTTGAACTGAATTACAAAACAGAACAGAGTCACACATTTAGAAAACACACTATGGCTGCTTAACGGGAAAGGTGAGGTGGGGTGATGCATAAAACAAGAGTTTGAAATTAGCTCAGATACCGTTCCACAAGCCAAATATGTAATAGACAAGACCTACTCCCTGCTCAGTGAACTGGACTCAACAGCCCCTATTCACCGCCCAAGAATATATCTGACTAGTAAGAGTCTTAAAACCTATGTATTGATATCTTTTTGGAAGTGAGTCAAGAGGGTGTAAATCAGCATAAACACAGCAGTGAAAAGCAGCTAAACCCCATTATAAAAATAGATTACTTAAAAAAAAACCATAAAACAAAGACAGTGAAAGAGAGAGAAATTCTTACAAAATCCGTTCAGGGGCTCTGATGCAACCTGGATTGACCATATCTAGACCCACAGCTGGATGAGACATAAGGCTGGACACTCTTGGGGCTGAGAGGATTGGTGAGGTTGGGTGAGCAAACGCAGACCCTTTAAAGTCATACTGCATGGTACCCATGCCGTGGGTCCCAAATCTCCAGGTTCAAGGGCATCTTCCTACATCGAAAACATGCATGGGAAACCCAGAAGATGGTACACCGTGTGATCGGGAAAGGTTTCTCAAACGCACCTCATTTCTCCTCTCCTTGTGCTCGGGTTCGCCATTCCAGCCGCTCTACTAACAATCTCCCTACTTGGAGAATCAGCACCTTTAACCTCCTGTTTCGTACAGGTCGCAATTTGGCCTGAGGATGAACGGGAAGAGGGGGAACCAATGAGAGACTAGGTCTAGGTGTTGGGACAGGCACAGGTCATTCTATTTTCCCATCAGGAAAAAGAATGAACCGCAGGCTCAGCCTGCCCCCCGGAACCAGAATACGGCCTGAAGCAATCCTGCGCTTTGGCGGCCAGCTCCCAAAAAAGCGAGTTGACAAATGGAGCTCAGGGGTACTGCAATTCACAAACCTGCAGAGTTATAAATGATAACTCTCGTCCACAAATATATTGAGGGAAGGCAACGAAGAGGATTTGAAAGCAAGGCAGTATTGCAGGAAACAGATTTCAGGAGGTAGATTCGACTCGCCTTGAAAGCACATGAAAAGCGGCAAAGCGTTGACAATGATGCCCTTGGCCAAAAAGGGCGTATGCGTTTTTTCCTGAATATATTCAGGAAAAAACGCATACGCCCTTTTTGGCCAACCAAGCAAGCCGGAAAGGCAAATCAGCGCTACAAAGAAGTCTCGCTTGCCATCGGTCAAAAGGGCCATGCTGAAAAATGTGTAGAAACCAGAAACGCAGGACAGGCCATGGAGACATGGGAGCCTTCCTACGCTGATGGGCGGGATGTAAATTGCCAACAGCCACTCTGGAGAAGTGTACGGTGTGTCCTGAAACATGTAATAAACACAGCTTAGAGAGCATAGGGCACCTCCACTCATGGGCGTATAAATGGGGAAACCTAAAAATCAACAAGACACAGGCACCCCAAAGTTTAGGGCTGCTCTGCTTCCAAGAACCTCCACTTCGGTACACCTTCAATATCCCAGGAAAGAGAAAATTGGATAAAGAAGTTGTGGTACTTAGGCACAATGGAATATCACTCAGCCATGAAATCAATGTCATAAGGCTAGTAGCAGCATGATGAGTGGATTTAGGGACGATGATTCTCAGTGAAATAAGTCACAGAGAAAAAGACACTTATCCTAAGATATCACTTATAGAGGGAATGTCAAAATCGCTACACGTGAACTGAATTACAAAACAGAAGAGTCACACATTTAGAAAACACACTATGGCTGCTTAACGGGAAAGGTGAGGTGGGGTGATGCATAAAACAAGGGTTTCAAATTAGCTCAGATACTGTTCCACAAGCCAAATATGTAATAGACAAGACCTACTCCCTGCTCAGTGAACTGGACTCAACACCCCCTATTCACAACCCAGAAATATATCTGACTAGTAAGAGTCTTAAAACCTATGTATTGATCTCTCTCTGGAAGTGAATCAAGAGGGTGTAAAGCGGCATAAACACAGCAGTGAAAAACAGCTAAACCCCATTATAAAAATAGATTACTTAAAAAAAAACCATAAAACAAAGACAGTGAAAGAGAGAGAAATTCTTACAAAATCCGTTCAGGGGCTCTGATGCAACCTGGATTGACCATATCTAGACCCACAGCTGGATGAGACATAAGGCTGGACACTCTTGGGGCTGAGAGGATTGGTGAGCTTGGGTGAGCAAACGCAGACCCTTTAAAGTCATACTGCGTGGTACCCATGCCGTGGGTCCCAAATCTCCAGGTTCAAGGGCATCTTCCTACATCGAAAACATGCGTGCGAAACCCAGAAGATGGTACACCGTGTGATCGGGAAAGGTTTCTCAAACGCACCTCATTTCTCCTCTCCTTGTGCTCGGGTTCGCCATTCCAGCCGCTCGACTAACAATCTCCCTACTTGGAGAATCAGCACCTTTAACCTCCTGTTTCGGACAGGTCGCAATTTGGCCTGAGGATGAACGGGAAGAGGGGGAACCAATGAGAGACCAGCTCTAGGTGTTGGGACAGGCACAGGTCACTCTATTTTCCCATCAGGAAGAAGAATGAACCACAGGCTCAGCCTGCCCCCCGGAACCAGAATACGGCCTGAAGCAATCCTGCGCTTTGGCGGCCAGCTCCCAAAAAAGCGAGTTGACAAATGGAGCTCAGGGGCACTGCAACTCACAAACCTGCAGAGTTATAAATGATAACTCTCGTCCACAAATATATTGAGGGAAGGCAACGAGGAGGATTGGAAAGCAAGGCAGAATTGCAGGAAACAGGTTTCAGGAGGCAGACTCGACTCGCCTTGAAAGCACATGAAAAGCGGCAAAGCGTTGACAATGATGCCCTTGGCCAAAAAGGGCGTATGCGTTTTTTCCTGAATATATTCAGGAAAAAACGCATACGCCCTTTTAGGCCAACCAGGCAAGCCGGAAAGGCAAATCAGCGCTACAAAGAAGTCTCGCTTGCCATCGGTCCAAAGGGCCATGCTGAAAAAAGTGTAAAAACCAGAAATGCAGGACAGGCCATGGAGACATGGGAGCCTTGCTACGCTGATGGGCGGGCTGTAAATTGCCAACAGCCACTCTGGAGAAGTGTACGGTGTGTCCTGAAACATGTAATAAGCACAGCTTAGAGAGCATAGGGCACTTCCACTCATGGGCGTATAAATCGGGAAACCTAAAAATCAACAAGACACAGGCACCCCAAAGTTTAGGGCTGCTCTGTTTCCAAGAACCTCCACTTCGGTACACCTTCAATATCCCAGGAAAGCGAAAAATGGATAAAGAAGTTGTGGTACTTAGGCACAATGGAATATCACTCAGCCATGAAATCAATGTCATAAGGCTAGTAGCAGCAGGATGAGTGGATTTAGGTACGATGACTCTCAGTGAAATAAGTCACAGAGAAAAAGACACTTATCCTAAGATATCACTTATAGAGGGAATGTCAAAATCGCCACACTTGAACGGAATTACAAAACAGAACAGAGTCACACATTTAGAAAACACACTATGGCTGCTTAACGGGAAAGGTGAGGCGGGGTGATGCATAAAACAAGGGTTTGAAATTAGCTCAGATACCGTTCCACAAGCCGAATATGTAATAGACAAGACCTACTCCCTGCTCAGTGAACTGGACTCAACAGCCCCTATTCACCGCCCAAGAATATATCTGACTAGTAAGAGTCTTAAAACCTAGGTATTGATCTCTCTCTGGAAGTGCATCAAGAGGGTGTAAAGCGGCATAAACACAGCAGTGAAAAGCAGCTAAACCCCATTATAAAAATAGATTACTTAAAAAAAACCCCATAAAACAAAGACAGTGAAAGAGAGAGAAATTCTTACAAAATCCGTTCAGGGGCTCTGATGCAACCTGGATTGACCATATCTAGACCCACAGCTGGATGAGACATGAGGCTGGACACTCTTGGGGCTGAGAGGATTGGTGAGCTTGGGTGAGCAAACGCAGACCCTTTAAAGTCATACTGCGTGGTACCCATGCCGTGGGTCCCAAATCTCCAGGTTCAAGGGCATCTTCCTACTTCGAAAACATGCGTGGGAAACCCAGAAGATGGTACACCGTGTGATCGGGAAAGGTTTCTCAAACGCACCTCATTTCTCCTCTCCTTGTGCTCGGGTTCGCCATTCCAGCCGCTCTACTAACCATCTCCCTACTTGGAGAATCAGCACCTTTAACCTCCTGTTTTGGACAGGTCGCAATTTGGCCTGAGGATGAACGGGAAGAGGGGGAACCAATGAGAGACTAGCTCTAGGTGTTGGGACAGGCACAGGTCACTCTATTTTCCCATCAGGAAGAAGAATGAGCCACAGGCTCAGCCTGCCCCCGGGAACCAGAATACGGCCTGAAGCAATCCTGCGCTTTGGCGGCCAGCTCCCAAAAAAGCGAGTTGACAAATGGAGCTCAGGGGCACTGCAACTCACAAACCTGCAGAGTTATAAATGATAACTCTCGTCCACAAATATATTGAGGGAAGGCAACGAGGAGGATTTGAAAGCAAGGCAGAATTGCAGGAAACAGGTTTCAGGAGGCAGACTCGACTCGCCTTGAAAGCACATGAAAAGCGGCAAAGCGTTGACAATGATGCCCTTGGCCAAAAAGGGCGTATGCGTTTTTTCCTGAATATATTCAGGAAAAAACGCATACGCCCTTTTTGGCCAACCAGGCAAGCCGGAAAGGCAAATCAGCGCTACGAAGAAGTCTCGCTTGCCATCGGTCCAAAGGGCCATGCTGAAAAAAGTATAAAAACCAGAAATGCAGGACAGGCCATGGAGACATGGGAGCCTTGCTACGCTGATGGGCGGGCTGTAAATTGCCAACAGCCACTCTGGAGAAGTGTACGGTGTGTCCTGAAACATGTAATAAGCACAGCTTAGAGAGCATAGGGCACTTCCACTCATGGGCGTATAAATCGGGAAACCTAAAAATCAACAAGACACTGGCACCCCAAAGTTTAGGGCTGCTCTGTTTCTAAGAACCTCCACTTCGGTACACCTTCAATATCCCAGGAAAGCGAAAAATGGATAAAGAAGTTGTGGTACTTAGGCACAATGGAATATCACTCAGCCATGAAATCAATGTCATAAGGCTAGTAGCAGCAGGATGAGTGGATTTAGGTACGATGACTCTCAGTGAAATAAGTCACAGAGAAAAAGACACTTATCCTAAGATATCACTTATAGAGGGAATGTCAAAATCGCCACACTTGAACGGAATTACAAAACAGAACAGAGTCACACATTTAGAAAACACACTATGGCTGCTTAACGGGAAAGGTGAGGCGGGGTGATGCATAAAACAAGGGTTTGAAATTAGCTCAGATACCGTTCCACAAGCCGAATATGTAATAGACAAGACCTACTCCCTGCTCAGTGAACTGGACTCAACAGCCCCTATTCACCGCCCAAGAATATATCTGACTAGTAAGAGTCTTAAAACCTAGGTATTGATCTCTCTCTGGAAGTGCATCAAGAGGGTGTAAAGCGGCATAAACACAGCAGTGAAAAGCAGCTAAACCCCATTATAAAAATAGATTACTTAAAATAAACCCCATAAAACAAAGACAGTGAAAGAGAGAGAAATTCTTACAAAATCCGTTCAGGGCCTCTGATGCAACCTGGACTGACCATATCTAGACCCACAGCTGGATGAGACATGAGGCTGGACACTCTTGGGGCTGAGAGGATTGGTGAGCTTGGGTGAGCAAATGCAGACCCTTTAACGTCATACTGCGAGGTACCCATGCCATGGGTCCCAAATCTCCAGGTTCAAGGGCATCTTCCGACATCGACAACATGCGTGGGAAACCCAGAAGATGGTACACCGTGTGATCGGGAAAGGTTTCTCAAACGCACCTGATGTCTCCTCTCCTTGTGCTCGGGTTCGCCATTCCAGCCCCTCTACTAACAATCTCCCTACTTGGAGAATCAGCACCTTTAACCTCCTGTTTTGGACAGGTCGCAATTTGGCCTGAGGATGAACGGGAAGAGGGGGAACCAATGAGAGACTAGCTCTAGGTGTTGGGACAGGCACAGGTCACTCTATTTTCCCATCAGGAAAAAGAATGAGCCACAGGCTCAGCCTGCCCCCGGGAACCAGAATACGGCCTGAAGCAATCCTGCGCTTTGGCGGCCAGCTCCCAAAAAAGCGAGTTGACAAATGGAGCTCAGGGGCACTGCAACTCACAAACCTGCAGAGTTATAAATGATAACTCTCGTCCACAAATATATTGAGGGAAGGCAACGAGGAGGATTTGAAAGCAAGGCAGAATTGCAGGAAACAGGTTTCAGGAGGCAGACTCGACTCGCCTTGAAAGCACATGAAAAGCGGCAAAGCGTTGACAATGATGCCCTTGGCCAAAAAGGGCGTATGCGGTTTTTCCTGAATATATTCAGGAAAAAACGCATACGCCCTTTTTGGCCAACCAGGCAAGCCGGAAAGGCAAATCAGCGCTACGAAGAAGTCTCGCTTGCCATCGGTCCAAAGGGCCATGCTGAAAAAAGTGTAAAAACCAGAAATGCAGGACAGGCCATGGAGACATGGGAGCCTTGCTACGCTGATGGGCGGGCTGTAAATTGCCAACAGCCACTCTGGAGAAGTGTACGGTGTGTCCTGAAACATGTAATAAACACAGCTTAGAGAGCATAGGGCACCTCCACTCATGGGCGTATAAATGGGGAAACCTAAAAATCAACAAGACACAGGCACCCCAAAGTTTAGGGCTGCTCTGCTTCCAAGAACCTCCACTTCGGTACACCTTCAATATCCCAGGAAAGAGAAAATTGGATAAAGAAGTTGTGGTACTTAGGCACAATGGAATATCACTCAGCCATGAAATCAATGTCATAAGGCTAGTAGCAGCATGATGAGTGGATTTAGGGACGATGATTCTCAGTGAAATAAGTCACAGAGAAAAAGACACTTATCCTAAGATATCACTTATAGAGGGAATGTCAAAATCGCTACACGTGAACTGAATTACAAAACAGAAGAGTCACACATTTAGAAAACACACTATGGCTGCTTAACGGGAAAGGTGAGGTGGGGTGATGCATAAAACAAGGGTTTCAAATTAGCTCAGATACTGTTCCACAAGCCAAATATGTAATAGACAAGACCTACTCCCTGCTCAGTGAACTGGACTCAACACCCCCTATTCACAACCCAGAAATATATCTGACTAGTAAGAGTCTTAAAACCTATGTATTGATCTCTCTCTGGAAGTGAATCAAGAGGGTGTAAAGCGGCATAAACACAGCAGTGAAAAACAGCTAAACCCCATTATAAAAATAGATTACTTAAAAAAAAACCATAAAACAAAGACAGTGAAAGAGAGAGAAATTCTTACAAAATCCGTTCAGGGGCTCTGATGCAACCTGGATTGACCATATCTAGACCCACAGCTGGATGAGACATAAGGCTGGACACTCTTGGGGCTGAGAGGATTGGTGAGCTTGGGTGAGCAAACGCAGACCCTTTAAAGTCATACTGCGTGGTACCCATGCCGTGGGTCCCAAATCTCCAGGTTCAAGGGCATCTTCCTACATCGAAAACATGCGTGCGAAACCCAGAAGATGGTACACCGTGTGATCGGGAAAGGTTTCTCAAACGCACCTCATTTCTCCTCTCCTTGTGCTCGGGTTCGCCATTCCAGCCGCTCGACTAACAATCTCCCTACTTGGAGAATCAGCACCTTTAACCTCCTGTTTCGGACAGGTCGCAATTTGGCCTGAGGATGAACGGGAAGAGGGGGAACCAATGAGAGACCAGCTCTAGGTGTTGGGACAGGCACAGGTCACTCTATTTTCCCATCAGGAAGAAGAATGAACCACAGGCTCAGCCTGCCCCCCGGAACCAGAATACGGCCTGAAGCAATCCTGCGCTTTGGCGGCCAGCTCCCAAAAAAGCGAGTTGACAAATGGAGCTCAGGGGCACTGCAACTCACAAACCTGCAGAGTTATAAATGATAACTCTCGTCCACAAATATATTGAGGGAAGGCAACGAGGAGGATTGGAAAGCAAGGCAGAATTGCAGGAAACAGGTTTCAGGAGGCAGACTCGACTCGCCTTGAAAGCACATGAAAAGCGGCAAAGCGTTGACAATGATGCCCTTGGCCAAAAAGGGCGTATGCGTTTTTTCCTGAATATATTCAGGAAAAAACGCATACGCCCTTTTAGGCCAACCAGGCAAGCCGGAAAGGCAAATCAGCGCTACAAAGAAGTCTCGCTTGCCATCGGTCCAAAGGGCCATGCTGAAAAAAGTGTAAAAACCAGAAATGCAGGACAGGCCATGGAGACATGGGAGCCTTGCTACGCTGATGGGCGGGCTGTAAATTGCCAACAGCCACTCTGGAGAAGTGTACGGTGTGTCCTGAAACATGTAATAAGCACAGCTTAGAGAGCATAGGGCACTTCCACTCATGGGCGTATAAATCGGGAAACCTAAAAATCAACAAGACACAGGCACCCCAAAGTTTAGGGCTGCTCTGTTTCCAAGAACCTCCACTTCGGTACACCTTCAATATCCCAGGAAAGCGAAAAATGGATAAAGAAGTTGTGGTACTTAGGCACAATGGAATATCACTCAGCCATGAAATCAATGTCATAAGGCTAGTAGCAGCAGGATGAGTGGATTTAGGTACGATGACTCTCAGTGAAATAAGTCACAGAGAAAAAGACACTTATCCTAAGATATCACTTATAGAGGGAATGTCAAAATCGCCACACTTGAACGGAATTACAAAACAGAACAGAGTCACACATTTAGAAAACACACTATGGCTGCTTAACGGGAAAGGTGAGGCGGGGTGATGCATAAAACAAGGGTTTGAAATTAGCTCAGATACCGTTCCACAAGCCGAATATGTAATAGACAAGACCTACTCCCTGCTCAGTGAACTGGACTCAACAGCCCCTATTCACCGCCCAAGAATATATCTGACTAGTAAGAGTCTTAAAACCTAGGTATTGATCTCTCTCTGGAAGTGCATCAAGAGGGTGTAAAGCGGCATAAACACAGCAGTGAAAAGCAGCTAAACCCCATTATAAAAATAGATTACTTAAAAAAAACCCCATAAAACAAAGACAGTGAAAGAGAGAGAAATTCTTACAAAATCCGTTCAGGGGCTCTGATGCAACCTGGATTGACCATATCTAGACCCACAGCTGGATGAGACATGAGGCTGGACACTCTTGGGGCTGAGAGGATTGGTGAGCTTGGGTGAGCAAACGCAGACCCTTTAAAGTCATACTGCGTGGTACCCATGCCGTGGGTCCCAAATCTCCAGGTTCAAGGGCATCTTCCTACTTCGAAAACATGCGTGGGAAACCCAGAAGATGGTACACCGTGTGATCGGGAAAGGTTTCTCAAACGCACCTCATTTCTCCTCTCCTTGTGCTCGGGTTCGCCATTCCAGCCGCTCTACTAACCATCTCCCTACTTGGAGAATCAGCACCTTTAACCTCCTGTTTTGGACAGGTCGCAATTTGGCCTGAGGATGAACGGGAAGAGGGGGAACCAATGAGAGACTAGCTCTAGGTGTTGGGACAGGCACAGGTCACTCTATTTTCCCATCAGGAAGAAGAATGAGCCACAGGCTCAGCCTGCCCCCGGGAACCAGAATACGGCCTGAAGCAATCCTGCGCTTTGGCGGCCAGCTCCCAAAAAAGCGAGTTGACAAATGGAGCTCAGGGGCACTGCAACTCACAAACCTGCAGAGTTATAAATGATAACTCTCGTCCACAAATATATTGAGGGAAGGCAACGAGGAGGATTTGAAAGCAAGGCAGAATTGCAGGAAACAGGTTTCAGGAGGCAGACTCGACTCGCCTTGAAAGCACATGAAAAGCGGCAAAGCGTTGACAATGATGCCCTTGGCCAAAAAGGGCGTATGCGTTTTTTCCTGAATATATTCAGGAAAAAACGCATACGCCCTTTTTGGCCAACCAGGCAAGCCGGAAAGGCAAATCAGCGCTACGAAGAAGTCTCGCTTGCCATCGGTCCAAAGGGCCATGCTGAAAAAAGTATAAAAACCAGAAATGCAGGACAGGCCATGGAGACATGGGAGCCTTGCTACGCTGATGGGCGGGCTGTAAATTGCCAACAGCCACTCTGGAGAAGTGTACGGTGTGTCCTGAAACATGTAATAAGCACAGCTTAGAGAGCATAGGGCACTTCCACTCATGGGCGTATAAATCGGGAAACCTAAAAATCAACAAGACACTGGCACCCCAAAGTTTAGGGCTGCTCTGTTTCTAAGAACCTCCACTTCGGTACACCTTCAATATCCCAGGAAAGCGAAAAATGGATAAAGAAGTTGTGGTACTTAGGCACAATGGAATATCACTCAGCCATGAAATCAATGTCATAAGGCTAGTAGCAGCAGGATGAGTGGATTTAGGTACGATGACTCTCAGTGAAATAAGTCACAGAGAAAAAGACACTTATCCTAAGATATCACTTATAGAGGGAATGTCAAAATCGCCACACTTGAACGGAATTACAAAACAGAACAGAGTCACACATTTAGAAAACACACTATGGCTGCTTAACGGGAAAGGTGAGGCGGGGTGATGCATAAAACAAGGGTTTGAAATTAGCTCAGATACCGTTCCACAAGCCGAATATGTAATAGACAAGACCTACTCCCTGCTCAGTGAACTGGACTCAACAGCCCCTATTCACCGCCCAAGAATATATCTGACTAGTAAGAGTCTTAAAACCTAGGTATTGATCTCTCTCTGGAAGTGCATCAAGAGGGTGTAAAGCGGCATAAACACAGCAGTGAAAAGCAGCTAAACCCCATTATAAAAATAGATTACTTAAAATAAACCCCATAAAACAAAGACAGTGAAAGAGAGAGAAATTCTTACAAAATCCGTTCAGGGCCTCTGATGCAACCTGGACTGACCATATCTAGACCCACAGCTGGATGAGACATGAGGCTGGACACTCTTGGGGCTGAGAGGATTGGTGAGCTTGGGTGAGCAAATGCAGACCCTTTAACGTCATACTGCGAGGTACCCATGCCATGGGTCCCAAATCTCCAGGTTCAAGGGCATCTTCCGACATCGACAACATGCGTGGGAAACCCAGAAGATGGTACACCGTGTGATCGGGAAAGGTTTCTCAAACGCACCTGATGTCTCCTCTCCTTGTGCTCGGGTTCGCCATTCCAGCCCCTCTACTAACAATCTCCCTACTTGGAGAATCAGCACCTTTAACCTCCTGTTTTGGACAGGTCGCAATTTGGCCTGAGGATGAACGGGAAGAGGGGGAACCAATGAGAGACTAGCTCTAGGTGTTGGGACAGGCACAGGTCACTCTATTTTCCCATCAGGAAAAAGAATGAGCCACAGGCTCAGCCTGCCCCCGGGAACCAGAATACGGCCTGAAGCAATCCTGCGCTTTGGCGGCCAGCTCCCAAAAAAGCGAGTTGACAAATGGAGCTCAGGGGCACTGCAACTCACAAACCTGCAGAGTTATAAATGATAACTCTCGTCCACAAATATATTGAGGGAAGGCAACGAGGAGGATTTGAAAGCAAGGCAGAATTGCAGGAAACAGGTTTCAGGAGGCAGACTCGACTCGCCTTGAAAGCACATGAAAAGCGGCAAAGCGTTGACAATGATGCCCTTGGCCAAAAAGGGCGTATGCGGTTTTTCCTGAATATATTCAGGAAAAAACGCATACGCCCTTTTTGGCCAACCAGGCAAGCCGGAAAGGCAAATCAGCGCTACGAAGAAGTCTCGCTTGCCATCGGTCCAAAGGGCCATGCTGAAAAAAGTGTAAAAACCAGAAATGCAGGACAGGCCATGGAGACATGGGAGCCTTGCTACGCTGATGGGCGGGCTGTAAATTGCCAACAGCCACTCTGGAGAAGTGTACGGTGTGTCCTGAAACATGTAATAAGCACAGCTTAGAGAGCATAGGGCACTTCCACTCATGGGCGTATAAATCGGGAAACCTAAAAATCAACAAGACACAGGCACCCCAAAGTTTAGGGCTGCTCTGTTTCCAAGAACCTCCACTTCGGTACACCTTCAATATCCCAGGAAAGCGAAAAATGGATAAAGAAGTTTTGGTACTTAGGCACAATGGAATATCACTCAGCCATGAAATCAATGTCATAAGGCTAGTAGCAGCAGGATGAGTGGATTTAGGTACGATGACACTCAGTGAAATAAGTCACAGAGAAAAAGACACTTATCCTAAGATATCACTTATAGAGGGAATGTCAAAATCGCCACACTTGAACGGAATTACAAAACAGAACAGAGTCACACATTTAGAAAACACACTATGGCTGCTTAACGGGAAAGGTGAGGTGGGGTGATGCATAAAACAAGGGTTTGAAATTAGCTCAGATACCGTTCCACAAGCCAAATATGTAATAGACAAGACCTACTCCCTGCTCAGTGAACTGGACTCAACAGCCCCTATTCACCGCCCAAGAATATATCTGAGTAGTAAGAGTCTTAAAACCTAGGTATTGATCTCTCTCTGGAAGTTAATCAAGAGGGTGTAAAGCGGCATAAACACAGCAGTGAAAAGCAGCTAAACCCCATTATAAAAATAGATTACTTAAAAAAAACCCCATAAAACAAAGACAGTGAAAGAGAGAGAAATTCTTACAAAATCCGTTCAGGGGCTCTGATGCAACCTGGATTGACCATATCTAGACCCACAGCTGGATGAGACATAAGGCTGGACACTCTTGGGGCTGAGAGGATTGGTGAGCTTGGGTGAGCAAACGCAGACCCTTTAAAGTCATACTGCGTGGTACCCATGCCGTGGGTCCCAAATCTCCAGGTTCAAGGGCATCTTCCTACATCGAAAACATGCATGGGAAACCCAGAAGATGGTACACCGTGTGATCGGGAAAGGTTTCTCAAACGCACCTCATTTCTCCTCTCCTTGTGCTCGGGTTCGCCATTCCAGCCCCTCTACTAACCATCTCCCTACTTGGAGAATCAGCACCTTTAACCTCCTGTTTCGGACAGGTCGCAATTTGGCCTGAGGATGAACGGGAAGAGGGGGAACCAATGAGAGACTAGCTCTAGGTGTTGGGACAGGCACAGGTCACTCTATTTTCCCATCAGGAAGAAGAATGAGCCACAGGCTCAGCCTGCCCCCCGGAACCAGAATACGGCCTGAAGCAATCCTGCGCTTTGGCGGCCAGCTCCCAAAAAAGCGAGTTGACAAATGGAGCTCAGGGGCACTGCAACTCACAAACCTGCAGAGTTATAAATGATAACTCTCGTCCACAAATATATTGAGGGAAGGCAATGAGGAGGATTTGCAAGCAAGGCAGAATTGCAGGAAACAGGTGTCAGGAGGCAGACTCGACTCGCCTTGAAAGCACATGAAAAGCGGCAAAGCGTTGACAATGATGCCCTTGGCCAAAAAGGGCGTATGCGTTTTTTCCTGAATATATTCAGGAAAAAACGCATACGCCCTTTTTGGCCAACCAGGCAAGCCGGAAAGGCAAATCAGCGCTACAAAGAAGTCTCGCTTGCCATCGGTCCAAAGGGCCATGCTGAAAAAAGTGTAAAAACCAGAAATGCAGGACAGGCCATGGAGACATGGGACCCTTGCTACGCTGATGGGCGGGCTGTAAATTGCCAACAGCCACTCTGGAGAAGTGTACGGTGTGTCCTGAAACATGTAATAAGCACAGCTTAGAGAGCATAGGGCACATCCACTCATGGGCGTATAAATCGGGAAACCTAAAAATCAACAAGACACAGGCACCCCAAAGTTTAGGGCTGCTCTGTTTCCAAGAACCTCCACTTCGGTACACCTTCAATATCCCAGGAAAGCGAAAAATGGATAAAGAATTTGTGGTACTTAGGCACAATGGAATATCACTCAGCCATGAAATCAATGTCATAAGGCTAGTAGCAGCAGGATGAGTGGATTTAGGTACGATGACTCTCAGTGAAATAAGTCACAGAGAAAAAGACACTTATCCTAAGATATCACTTATACAGGGAATGTCAAAATCGCCACACTTGAACGGAATTACAAAACAGAACAGAGTCACACATTTAGAAAACACACTATGGCTGCTTAACGGGAAAGGTGAGGCGGGGTGATGCATAAAACAAGGGTTTGAAATTAGCTCAGATACCGTTCCACAAGCCGAATATGTAATAGACAAGACCTACTCCCTGCTCAGTGAACTGGACTCAACAGCCCCTATTCACCGCCCAAGAATATATCTGACTAGTAAGAGTCTTAAAACCTATGTATTGATCTCTCTCTGGAAGTGAATCAAGAGGGTGTAAAGCGGCATAAACACAGCAGTGAAAAGCAGCTAAACCCCATTATAAAAATAGATTACTTAAAAAAAACCCCATAAAACAAAGAGAGTGAAAGAGAGAGAAATTCTTCCAAAATCCGTTCAGGGGCTCTGATGCAACCTGGATTGACCATATCTAGACCCACAGCTGGATGAGACATGAGGCTGGACACTCTTGGGGCTGAGAGGATTGGTGAGCTTGGGTGAGCAAACGCAGACCCTTTAACGTCATACTGCGTGGTACCCATGCCATGGGTCCCAAATCTCCAGGTTCAAGGGCATCTTCCGACATCGAAAACATGCGTGGGAAACCCAGAAGATGGTACACCGTGTGATCGGGAAAGGTTTCTCAAACGCACCTGATGTCTCCTCTCCTTGTGCTCGGGTTCGCCATTCCAGCCCCTCTACTAAAAATCTCCCTACTTGGAGAATCAGCACCTTTAACCTCCTGTTTCGGACAGGTCGCAATTTGGCCTGAGGATGAACGGGAAGAGGGGGAACCAATGAGAGACTAGCTCTAGGTGTTGGGACAGGCACAGGTCACTCTATTTTCCCATCAGGAAGAAGAATGAGCCACAGGCTCAGCCTGCCCCCGGGAACCAGAATACGGCCTGAAGCAATCCTGTGCTTTGGCGGCCAGCTCCCAAAAAAGCGAGTTGACAAATGGAGCTCAGGGGCACTGCAACTCACAAACCTGCAGAGTTATAACTGATAACTCTCGTCCACAAATATATTGAGGGAAGGCAACGAGGAGGATTTGAAAGCAAGGCAGAATTGCAGGAAACAGGTTTCAGGAGGCAGACTCGACTCGCCTTGAAAGCACATGAAAAGCGGCAAAGCGTTGACAATGATGCCCTTGGCCAAAAAGGGCGTATGCGGTTTTTCCTGAATATATTCAGGAAAAAACGCATACGCCCTTTTTGGCCAACCAGGCAAGCCAGAAAGGCAAATCAGCGCTACAAAGAAGTCTCGCTTGCCATCGGTCCAAAGGGCCATGCTGAAAAAAGTGTAAAAACCAGAAATGCAGGACAGGCCATGGAGACATGGGAGCCTTGCTACGCTGATGGGCGGGCTGTAAATTGCCAACAGCCACTCTGGAGAAGTGTACGGTGTGTCCTGAAACATGTAATAAGCACAGCTTAGAGAGCATAGGGCACTTCCACTCATGGGCGTATAAATCGGGAAACCTAAAAATCAACAAGACCCTGGCACCCGAAAGTTTAGGGCTGCTCTGTTTCCAAGAACCTCCACTTCGGTACACCTTCAATATCCCAGGAAAGCGAAAAATGGATAAAGAAGTTGTGGTACTTAGGCACAATGGAATATCACTCAGCCATGAAATCAATGTCATAAGGCTTGTAGCAGCAGGATGAGTGGATTTAGGTACGATGACTCTCAGTGAAATAAGTCACAGAGAAAAAGACACTTATCCTAAGATATCACTTATAGAGGGAGTGTCAAAATCGCCACACTTGAACGGAATTACAAAACAGAACAGAGTCACACATTTAGAAAACACACTATGGCTGCTTAACGGGAAAGGTGAGGCGGGGTGATGCATAAAACAAGGGTTTGAAATTAGCTCAGATACCGTTCCACAAACCGAATATGTAATAGACAAGACCTACTCCCTGCTCAGTGAACTGGACTCAATAGCCCCTATTCACCGCCCAAGAATATATCTGACTAGTAAGAGTCTTAAAACCTAGGTATTGATCTCTCTCTGGAAGTGCATCAAGAGGGTGTAAAGCGGCATAAACACAGCAGTGAAAAGCAGCTAAACCCCATTATAAAAATACATTACTTAAAATAAACCCCATAAAACAAAGACAGTGAAAGAGAGAGAAATTCTTACAAAATCCGTTCAGGGCCTCTGATGCAACCTGGACTGACCATATCTAGACCCACAGCTGGATGAGACATGAGGCTGGACACTCTTGGGGCTGAGAGGATTGGTGAGCTTGGGTGAGCAAACGCAGACCCTTTAACGTCATACTGCGTGGTACCCATGCCATGGGTCCCAAATCTCCAGGTTCAAGGGCATCTTCCGACATCAAAAACATGCGTGGGAAACCCAGAAGATGGTACACCGTGTGATCGGGAAAGGTTTCTCAAACGCACCTCATGTCTCCTCTCCTTGTTCTCGGGTTCGCCATTCCAGCCCCTCTACTAACAATCTCCCTACTTGGAGAATCAGCACCTTTAACCTCCTGTTTCGGACAGGTCGCAATTTGGCCTGAGGATGAACGGGAAGAGGGGGAACCAATGAGAGACTAGCTCTAGGTGTTGGGACAGGCACGGGTCACTCTATTTTCCCATCAGGAAGAAGAATGAGCCACAGGCTCAGCCTGCCCCCGGGAACCAGAATACGGCCTGAAGCAATCCTGCGCTTTGGCGGCCAGCTCCCAAAAAAGCGAGTTGACAAATGGAGCTCAGGGGCACTGCAACTCACAAACCTGCAGAGTTATAAATGATAACTCTCGTCCACAAATATATTGAGGGAAGGCAATGAGGAGGATTTGAAAGCAAGGCAGAATTGCAGGAAACAGGTGTCAGGAGGCAGACACGACTCGCCTTGAAAGCACATGAAAAGCGGCAAAGCGTTGACAATGATGCCCTTGGCCAAAAAGGGCGTATGCGTTTTTTCCTGAATATATTCAGGAAAAAACGCATACGCCCTTTTTGGCCAACCAGGCAAGCCGGAAAGGCAAATCAGCGCTACAAATAGTCTCGCTTGCCATCGGTCAAAAGGGCCATGCTGAAAAAAGTGTAGAAACCAGAAACGCAGGACAGGGCATGGAGACATGGGAGCCTTCCTACGCTGATGGGCGGGATGTAAATTGCCAACAGCCACTCTGGAGAAGTGTACGGTGTGTCCTGAAACATGTAATAAACACAGCTTAGAGAGCATAGGGCACCTCCACTCATGGGAGTATAAATGGGGAAACCTAAAAATCAACAACACACAGGCACCCCAAAGTTTAGGGCTGCTCTGTTTCCAAGAACCTCCACTTCGGTACACCTTCAATATCCCGGGAAAGAGAAAATTGGATAAAGAAGTTGTGGTACATAGGCACAATGGAATATCACTCAGCCATGAAATCAATGTCATAAGGCTAGTAGCAGCATGATGAGTGGATTTAGGGACGATGATTCTCAGTGAAATAAGTCACACAGAAAAAGGCACTTATCCTAAGATATCACTTATAGAGGGAATGTCAAAATCGCCACACTTGAACGGAATTACAAAACAGAACAGAGTCACACATTTAGAAAACACACTATGGCTGCTTAACGGGAAAGGTGAGGCGGGGTGATGCATAAAACAAGGGTTTGAAATTAGCTCAGATACCGTTCCACAAGCCGAATATGTAATAGACAAGACCTACTCCCTGCTCAGTGAACTGGACTCAACAGCCCCTATTCACCGCCCAAGAATATATCTGACTAGTAAGAGTCTTAAAACCTATGTATTGATCTCTCTCTGGAAGTGAATCAAGAGGGTGTAAAGCGGCATAAACACAGCAGTGAAAAGCAGCTAAACCCCATTATAAAAATAGATTACTTAAAAAAAACCCCATAAAACAAAGACAGTGAAAGAGAGAGAAATTCTTACAAAATCCGTTCAGGGGCTCTGATGCAACTTGGATTGACCATATCTAGACCCACAGCTGGATTAGACATGAGGCTGGACACTCTTGGGGCTGAGAGGATTGGTGAGCTTGGGTGAGCAAACGCAGACCCTTTAAAGTCATACTGCGTGGTACCCATGCCGTGGGTCCCAAATCTCCAGGTTCAAGGGCATCTTCCTACATCGAAAACATGCATGGGAAACCCAGAAGATGGTACACCGTGTGATCGGGAAAGGTTTCTCAAACGCACCTGATGTCTCCTCTCCTTGTGCTCGGGTTCGCCATTCCAGCCCCTCTACTAACCGTCTCCCTACTTGGAGAATCAGCACCTTTAACCTCCTGTTTCGGACAGGTCGCAATTTGGCCTGAGGATGAACGGGAAGAGGGGGAACCAATGAGAGACTAGCTCTAGGTGTTGGGACAGGCACAGGTCACTCTATTTTCCCATCAGGAAGAAGAAAGAGCCACAGGCTCAGCCTGCCCCCCGGAACCAGAATACGGCCTGAAGCAATCCTGCGCTTTGGCGGACAGCTCCCAAAAAAGCGAGTTGACAAATGGAGCTCAGGGGCACTGCAACTCACAAACCTGCAGAGTTATAAATGATAACTCTCGTCCACAAATATATTGAGGGAAGGCAACGAGGAGGATTTGAAAGCAAGGCAGAATTGCAGGAAACAGGTGTCAGGAGGCAGACTCGACTCGCCTTGAAAGCACATGAAAAGCGGCAAAGCGTTGACAATGATGCCCTTGGCCAAAAAGGGCGTATGCGGTTTTTCCTGAATATATTCAGGAAAAAACACATACGCCCTTTTTGGCCAACCAGGCAAGCCGGAAAGGCAAATCAGCGCTACAAAGAAGTCTCGCTTGCCATCGGTCCAAAGGGCCATGCTGAAAAAAGTGTAAAAACCAGAAATGCAGGACAGGCCATGGAGACATGGGAGCCTTGCTACGCTGATGGGCGGGCTGTAAATTGCCAACAGCCACTCTGGAGAAGTGTACGGTGTGTCCTGAAACATGTAATAAGCACAGCTTAGAGAGCATAGGGCACTTCCACTCATGGGCGTATAAATCGGGAAACCTAAAAATCAACAAGACACAGGCACCCCAAAGTTTAGGGCTGCTCTGTTTCCAAGAACCTCCACTTCGGTACACCTTCAATATCCCAGGAAAGCGAAAAATGGATAAAGAAGTTGTGGTACTTAGGCACAATGGAATATCACTCAGCCATGAAATCAATGTCATAAGGCTAGTAGCAGCAGGATGAGTCGATTTAGGTACGATGACTCTCAGTGAAATAAGTCACAGAGAAAAAGACACTTATCCTAAGATATCACTTATAGAGGGAATGTCAAAATTACCACACTTGAACGGAATTACAAAACAGAACAGAGTCACACATTTAGAAAACACACTATGGCTGCTTAACGGGAAAGGTGAGGCGGGGTGATGCATAAAACAAGGGTTTGAAATTAGCTCAGATACCGTTCCACAAGCCAAATATGTAATAGACAAGACCTACTCCCTGCTCAGTGAACTGGACTCAACAGCCCCTATTCACCGCCCAAGAATATATCTGACTAGTAAGAGTCTTAAAACCTATGTATTGATCTCTCTCTGGAAGTGAATCAAGAGGGTGTAAAGCGGCATAAACACAGCAGTGAAAAGCAGCTAAACCCCATTATAAAAATAGATTACTTAAAATAAACCCCATAAAACAAAGACAGTGAAAGAGAGAGAAATTCTTACAAAATCCGTTCAGGGGTTCTGATGCAACCTGGATTGACCATATCTAGACCCACAGCTGGATGAGACATAAGGCTGGACACTCTTGGGGCTGAGAGGATTGGTGAGCTTGGGTGAGCAAACGCAGACCCTTTAAAGTCATACTGCCTGGTACCCATGCCGTGGGTCCCAAATCTCCAGGTTCAAGGGCATCTTCCTACATCGAAAACATGCATGGGAAACCCAGAAGATGGTAAACCGTGTGATCGGGAAAGGTTTCTCAAACGCACCTCATTTCTCCTCTCCTTGTGCTCGGGTTCGCCATTCCAGCCGCTCTACTAACAATCTCCCTACTTGGAGAATCAGCACCTTTAACCTCCTGTTTCGGACAGGTCGCAATTTGGCCTGAGGATGAACGGGAAGAGGGGGAACCAATGAGAGACCAGCTCTAGGTGTTGGGACAGGCACAGGTCACTCTATTTTCCCATCAGGAAGAAGAATGAGCCACAGGCTCAGCCTGCCCCCCGGAACCAGAATACGGCCTGAAGCAATCCTGCGCTTTGGCGGCCAGCTCCCAAAAAAGCGAGTTGACAAATGGAGCTCAGGGGCACTGCAACTCACAAACCTGCAGAGTTATAAATGATAACTCTCGTCCACAAATATATTGAGGGAAGGCAACGAGGAGGATTTGAAAGCAAGGCAGAATTGCAGGAAACAGGTGTCAGGAGGCAGACTCGACTCGCCTTGAAAGCACATGAAAAGCGGCAAAGCGTTGACAATGATGCCCTTGGCCAAAAAGGGCGTATGCGTTTTTTCCTGAATATATTCAGGAAAAAACGCATACGCCCTTTTTGGCCAACCAGGCAAGCCGGAAAGGCAAATCAGCGCTACAAAGAAGTCTCGCTTGCCATCGGTCAAAAGGGCCATGCTGAAAAAAGTGTAGAAACCAGAAACGCAGGACAGGGCATGGAGACATGGGAGCCTTCCTACGCTGATGGGCGGGATGTAAATTGCCAACAGCCACTCTGGAGAAGTGTACGGTGTGTCCTGAAACATGTAATAAACACAGCTTAGAGAGCATAGGGCACCTCCACTCATGGGCGTATAAATGGGGAAACCTAAAAATCAACAACACACAGGCACCCCAAAGTTTAGGGCTGCTCTGTTTCCAAGAACCTCCACTTCGGTACACCTTCAATATCCCGGGAAAGAGAAAATTGGATAAAGAAGTTGTGGTACATAGGCACAATGGAATATCACTCAGCCATGAAATCAATGTCATAAGGCTAGTAGCAGCATGATGAGTGGATTTAGGGACGATGATTCTCAGTGAAATAAGTCACACAGAAAAAGGCACTTATCCTAAGATATCACTTATAGAGGGAATGTCAAAATCGCTACACTTGAACGGAATTACAAAACAGAACAGAGTCACACATTTAGAAAAAACACTATGGCTGCTTAACGGGAAAGGTGAGGCGGGGTGATGCATAAAACAAGGGTTTGAAATTAGCTCAGATACCGTTCCACAAGCCAAATATGTAATAGACAAGACCTACTCCCTGCTCAGTGAACTGGACTCAACAGCCCCTATTCACCGCCCAAGAATATATCTGACTAGTAAGAGTCTTAAAACCTATGTATTGATCTCTCTCTGGAAGTGAATCAAGAGGGTGTAAAGCGGCATAAACACAGCAGTGAAAAGCAGCTAAACCCCATTATAAAAATAGATTACTTAAAAAAAAACCCCATAAAACAAAGACAGTGAAAGAGAGAGAAATTCTTACAAAATCCGTTCAGGGGCTCTGATGCAACCTGGATTGACCATATCTAGACCCACAGCTGGATGAGACATGAGGCTGGACACTTTTGGGGCTGAGAGGATTGGTGAGCTTGAGTGAGCAAACGCAGACCCTTTAAAGTCATACTGCGTGGTACCCATGCCGTGGGTCCCAAATCTCCAGGTTCAAGGGCATCTTCCTACTTCGAAAACATGCGTGGGAAACCCAGAAGATGGTACACCGTGTGATCGGGAAAGGGTTCTCAAACGCACCTCATGTCTCCTCTCCTTGTGCTCGGGTTCGCCATTCCAGCCCCTCTACTAACCATCTCCCTACTTGGAGAATCAGCACCTTTAACCTCCTGTTTCGGACAGGTCGCAATTTGGCCTGAGGATGAACGGGAAGAGGGGGAACCAATGAGAGACTAGCTCTAGGTGTTGGGACAGGCACAGGTCACTCTATTTTCCCATCAGGAAGAAGAAAGAGCCACAGGCTCAGCCTGCCCCCCGGAACCAGAATACGGCCTGAAGCAATCCTGCGCTTTGGCGGACAGCTCCCAAAAAAGCGAGTTGACAAATGGAGCTCAGGGGCACTGCAACTCACAAACCTGCAGAGTTATAAATGATAACTCTCGTCCACAAATATATTGAGGGAAGGCAATGAGGAGGATTTGCAAGCAAGGCAGAATTGCAGGAAACAGGTGTCAGGAGGCAGACTCGACTCGCCTTGAAAGCACATGAAAAGCGGCAAAGCGTTGACAATGATGCCCTTGGCCAAAAAGGGCGTATGCGTTTTTTCCTGAATATATTCAGGAAAAAACGCATACGCCCTTTTTGGCCAACCAGGCAAGCCGGAAAGGCAAATCAGCGCTACAAAGAAGTCTCGCTTGCCATCGGTCCAAAGGACCATGCTGAAAAAAGTGTAAAAACCAGAAATGCAGGACAGGCCATGGAGACATGGGAGCCTTGCTACGCTGATGGGCGGGCTGTAAATTGCCAACAGCCACTCTGGAGAAGTGTACGGTGTGTCCTGAAACATGTAATAAGCACAGCTTAGAGAGCATAGGGCACATCCACTCATGGGCGTATAAATCGGGAAACCTAAAAAACAACAAGACACAGGCACCCCAAAGTTTAGGGCTGCTCTGTTTCCAAGAACCTCCACTTCGGTACACCTTCAATATCCCAGGAAAGCGAAAAATGGATAAAGAAGTTGTGGTACTTAGGCACAATGGAATATCACTCAGCCATGAAATCAATGTCATAAGGCTAGTAGCAGCAGGATGAGTGGATTTAGGTACGATGACTCTCAGTGAAATAAGTCACAGAGAAAAAGACACTTATCCTAAGATATCACTTATAGAGGGAATGTCAAAATCGCCACACTTGAACGGAATTACAAAACAGAACAGAGTCACACATTTAGAAAACACACTATGGCTGCTTAACGGGAAAGGTGAGGCGGGGTGATGCATAAAACAAGGGTTTGAAATTAGCTCAGATACCGTTCCACAAGCCGAATATGTAATAGACAAGACCTACTCCCTGCTCAGTGAACTGGACTCAACAGCCCCTATTCACCGCCCAAGAATATATCTGACTAGTAAGAGTCTTAAAACCTAGGTATTGATCTCTCTCTGGAAGTGCATCAAGAGGGTGTAAAGCGGCATAAACACAGCAGTGAAAAGCAGCTAAACCCCATTATAAAAATAGATTACTTAAAATAAACCCCATAAAACAAAGACAGTGAAAGAGAGAGAAATTCTTACAAAATCCGTTCAGGGGCTCTGATGCAACCTGGATTGACCATATCTAGACCCACAGCTGGATGAGACATGAGGCTGGACACTCTTGGGGCTGAGAGGATTGGTGAGCTTGGGTGAGCAAACGCAGACCCGTTAAAGTCATACTGCGTGGTACCCATGCCGTGGGTCCCAAATCTCCAGGTTCAAGGGCATCTTCCTACTTCGAAAACATGCGTGGGAAACGCAGAAGATGGTACACCGTGTGATCGGGAAAGGTTTCTCAAACGCACCTGATGTCTCCTCTCCTTGTGCTCGGGTTCGCCATTCCAGCCCCTCTACTAACCATCTCCCTACTTGGAGAATCAGCACCTTTAACCTCCTGTTTCGGACAGGTCGCAATTTGGCCTGAGGATGAACGGGAAGAGGGGGAACCAATGAGAGACTAGCTCTAGGTGTTGGGACAGGCACAGGTCACTCTATTTTCCCATCAGGAAGAAGAATGAGCCACAGGCTCAGCCTGCCCCCAGGAACCAGAATACGGCCTGAAGCAATCCTGCGCTTTGGCGGCCAGCTCCCAAAAAAGCGAGTTGACAAATGGAGCTCAGGGGCACTGCAACTCACAAACCTGCAGAGTTATAAATGATAACTCTCGTCCACAAATATATTGAGGGAAGGCAACGAGGAGGATTTGAAAGCAAGGCAGAATTGCAGGAAACAGGTTTCAGGAGGCAGACTCGACTCGCCTTGAAAGCACATGAAAAGGGGCAAAGCGTTGACAATGATGCCCTTGGCCAAACAGGGCGTATGCGTTTTTTCCTGAATATATTCAGGAAAAAACGCATACGCCCTGTTTGGCCAACCAGGCAAGCCGGAAAGGCAAATCAGCGCTACAAAGAAGTCTCGCTTGCCATCGGTCCAAAGGGCCATGCTGAAAAAAGTGTAAAAACCAGAAATGCAGGACAGGCCATGGAGACATGGGAGCCTTGCTACGCTGATGGGCGGGCTGTAAATTGCCAACAGCCACTCTGGAGAAGTGTACGGTGTGTCCTGAAACATGTAATAAGCACAGCTTAGAGAGCATAGGGCACTTCCACTCATGGGCGTATAAATCGGGAAACCTAAAAAACAACAAGACACAGGCACCCCAAAGTTTAGGGCTGCTCTGTTTCCAAGAACCTCCACTTCGGTACACCTTCAATATCCCAGGAAAGCGAAAAATGGATAAAGAAGTTGTGGTACTTAGGCACAATGGAATATCACTCAGCCATGAAATCAATGTCATAAGGCTAGTAGCAGCAGGATGAGTGGATTTAGGTACGATGACTCTCAGTGAAATAAGTCACAGAGAAAAAGACACTTATCCTAAGATATCACTTATAGAGGGAATGTCAAAATCGCCACACTTGAACGGAATTACAAAACAGAACAGAGTCACACATTTAGAAAACACACTATGGCTGCTTAACGGGAAAGGTGAGGCGGGGTGATGCATAAAACAAGGGTTTGAAATTAGCTCAGATACCGTTCCACAAGCCGAATATGTAATAGACAAGACCTACTCCCTGCTCAGTGAACTGGACTCAACAGCCCCTATTCACCGCCCAAGAATATATCTGACTAGTAAGAGTCTTAAAACCTAGGTATTGATCTCTCTCTGGAAGTGCATCAAGAGGGTGTAAAGCGGCATAAACACAGCAGTGAAAAGCAGCTAAACCCCATTATAAAAATAGATTACTTAAAATAAACCCCATAAAACAAAGAGAGTGAAAGAGAGAGAAATTCTTACAAAATCCGTTCAGGGGCTCTGATGCAACCTGGACTGACCATATCTAGACCCACAGCTGGATGAGACATGAGGCTGGACACTCTTGGGGCTGAGAGGATTGGTGAGCTTGGGTGAGCAAACGCAGACCCTTTAACGTCATACTGCGTGGTACCCATGCCGTGGGTCCCAAATCTCCAGGTTCAAGGGCATCTTCCGACATCGAAAACATGCGTGGGAAACCCAGAAGATGGTACACCGTGTGATCAGGAAAGGTTTCTCAAACGCACCTGATGTCTCCTCTCCTTGTGCTCGGGTTCGCCATTCCAGCCCCTCTACTAACAATCTCCCTACTTGGAGAATCAGCACCTTTAACCTCCTGTTTCGGACAGGTCGCAATTTGGCCTGAGGATGAACGGGAAGAGGGGGAACCAATGAGAGACTAGCTCTAGGTGTTGGGACAGGCACAGGTCACTCTATTTTCCCATCAGGAAGAAGAATGAGCCACAGGCTCAGCCTGCCCCCAGGAACCAGAATACGGCCTGAAGCAATCCTGCGCTTTGGCGGCCAGCTCCCAAAAAAGCGAGTTGACAAATGGAGCTCAGGGGCACTGCAACTCACAAACCTGCAGAGTTATAAATGATAACTCTCGTCCACAAATATATTGAGGGAAGGCAACGAGGAGGATTTGCAAGCAAGGCAGAATTGCAGGAAACAGGTTTCAGGAGGCAGACTCGACTCGCCTTGAAAGCACATGAAAAGGGGCAAAGCGTTGACAATGATGCCCTTGGCCAAACAGGGCGTATGCGTTTTTTCCTGAATATATTCAGGAAAAAACGCATACGCCCTGTTTGGCCAACCAGGCAAGCCGGAAAGGCAAATCAGCGCTACAAAGAAGTCTCGCTTGCCATCGGTCCAAAGGGCCATGCTGAAAAAAGTGTAAAAACCAGAAATGCAGGACAGGCCATGGAGACATGGGAGCCTTGCTACGCTGATGGGCGGGCTGTAAATTGCCAACAGCCACTCTGGAGAAGTGTACGGTGTGTCCTGAAACATGTAATAAGCACAGCTTAGAGAGCATAGGGCACTTCCACTCATGGCCGTATAAATCGGGAAACCTAAAAATCAACAAGACACAGGCACCCCAAAGTTTAGGGCTGCTCTGTTTCCAAGAACCTCCACTTCGGTACACCTTCAATATCCCAGGAAAGCGAAAAATGGATAAAGAAGTTGTGGTACTTAGGCACAATGGAATATCACTCAGCCATGAAATCAATGTCATAAGGCTAGTAGCAGCAGGATGAGTGGATTTAGGTACGATGACTCTCAGTGAAATAAGTCACAGAGAAAAAGACACTTATCCTAAGATATCACTTATAGAGGGAATGTCAAAATCGCCACACTTGAACGGAATTACAAAACAGAACAGAGTCACACATTTAGAAAACACACTATGGCTGCTTAACGGGAAAGGTGAGGCGGGGTGATGCATAAAACAAGGGTTTGAAATTAGCTCAGATACCGTTCCACAAGCCGAATATGTAATAGACAAGACCTACTCCCTGCTCAGTGAACTGGACTCAACAGCCCCTATTCACCGCCCAAGAATATATCTGACTAGTAAGAGTCTTAAAACCTAGGTATTGATCTCTCTCTGGAAGTGCATCAAGAGGGTGTAAAGCGGCATAAACACAGCAGTGAAAAGCAGCTAAACCCCATTATAAAAATAGATTACTTAAAATAAACCCCATAAAACAAAGAGAGTGAAAGAGAGAGAAATTCTTACAAAATCCGTTCAGGGGCTCTGATGCAACCTGGACTGACCATATCTAGACCCACAGCTGGATGAGACATGAGGCTGGACACTCTTGGGGCTGAGAGGATTGGTGAGCTTGGGTGAGCAAACGCAGACCCTTTAACGTCATACTGCGTGGTACCCATGCCGTGGGTCCCAAATCTCCAGGTTCAAGGGCATCTTCCGACATCGAAAACATGCGTGGGAAACCCAGAAGATGGTACACCGTGTGATCGGGAAAGGTTTCTCAAACGCACCTCATGTCTCCTCTCCTTGTGCTCGGGTTCGCCATTCCAGCCCCTCTACTAACAATCTCCCTACTTGGAGAATCAGCACCTTTAACCTCCTGTTTCGGACAGGTCGCAATTTGGCCTGAGGATGAACGGGAAGAGGGGGAACCAATGAGAGACTAGCTCTAGGTGTTGGGACAGGCACAGGTCACTCTATTTTCCCATCAGGAAGAAGAATGAGCCACAGGCTCAGCCTGCCCCCAGGAACCAGAATACGGCCTGAAGCAATCCTGCGCTTTGGCGGCCAGCTCCCAAAAAAGCGAGTTGACAAATGGAGCTCAGGGGCACTGCAACTCACAAACCTGCAGAGTTATAAATGATAACTCTCGTCCACAAATATATTGAGGGAAGGCAACGAGGAGGATTTGCAAGCAAGGCAGAATTGCAGGAAACAGGTTTCAGGAGGCAGACTCGACTCGCCTTGAAAGCACATGAAAAGCGGCAAAGCGTTGACAATGATGCCCTTGGCCAAAAAGGGCGTATGCGGTTTTTCCTGAATATATTCAGGAAAAAACGCATACGCCCTTTTTGGCCAACCAGGCAAGCCGGAAAGGCAAATCAGCGCTACAAAGAAGTCTCGCTTGCCATCGGTCAAAAGGGCCATGCTGAAAAAAGTGTAAAAACCAGAAATGCAGGACAGGCCATGGAGACATGGGAGCCTTGCTACGCTGATGGGCGGGCTGTAAATTGCCAACAGCCACTCTGGAGAAGTGTACGGTGTGTCCTGAAACATGTAATAAGCACAGCTTCGAGAGCATAGGGCACTTCCACTCATGGGCGTATAAATCGGGAAACCTAAAAATCAACAAGACACAGGCACCCCAAAGTTTAGGGCTGCTCTGTTTCCAAGAACCTCCACTTCGGTACACCTTCAATATCCCAGGAAAGCGAAAAATGGATAAAGAAGTTGTGGTACTTAGGCACAATGGAATATCACTCAGCCATGAAATCAATGTCATAAGGCTAGTAGCAGCAGGATGAGTCGATTTAGGTACGATGACTCTCAGTGAAATAAGTCACAGAGAAAAAGACACTTATCCTAAGATATCACTTATAGAGGGAATGTCAAAATCGCCACACTTGAACGGAATTACAAAACAGAACAGAGTCACACATTTAGAAAACACACTATGGCTGCTTAACGGGAAAGGTGAGGCGGGGTGATGCATAAAACAAGGGTTTGAAATTAGCTCAGATACCGTACCACAAGCCGAATATGTAATAGACAAGACCTACTCCCTGCTCAGTGAACTGGACTCAACAGCCCCTATTCACCGCCCAAGAATATATCTGACTAGTAAGAGTCTTAAAACCTAGGTATTGATCTCTCTCTGGAAGTGCATCAAGAGGGTGTAAAGCGGCATAAACACAGCAGTGAAAAGCAGCTAAACCCCATTATAAAAATAGATTACTTAAAATAAACCCCATAAAACAAAGAGAGTGAAAGAGAGAGAAATTCTTACAAAATCCGTTCAGGGGCTCTGATGCAACCTGGACTGACCATATCTAGACCCACAGCTGGATGAGACATGAGGCTGGACACTCTTGGGGCTGAGAGGATTGGTGAGCTTGGGTGAGCAAACGCAGACCCTTTAACGTCATACTGCGTGGTACCCATGCCGTGGGTCCCAAATCTCCAGGTTCAAGGGCATCTTCCGACATCGAAAACATGCGTGGGAAACCCAGAAGATGGTACACCGTGTGATCGGGAAAGGTTTCTCAAACGCACCTGATGTCTCCTCTCCTTGTGCTCGGGTTCGCCATTCCAGCCCCTCTACTAACAATCTCCCTACTTGGAGAATCAGCACCTTTAACCTCCTGGTTCGGACAGGTCGCAATTTGGCCTGAGGATGAACGGGAAGAGGGGGAACCAATGAGAGACTAGCTCTAGGTGTTGGGACAGGCACAGGTCACTCTATTTTCCCATCAGGAAGAAGAATGAGCCACAGGCTCAGCCTGCCCCCAGGAACCAGAATACGGCCTGAAGCAATCCTGCGCTTTGGCGGCCAGCTCCCAAAAAAGCGAGTTGACAAATGGAGCTCAGGGGCACTGCAACTCACAAACCTGCAGAGTTATAAATGATAACTCTCGTCCACAAATATATTGAGGGAAGGCAACGAGGAGGATTTGCAAGCAAGGCAGAATTGCAGGAAACAGGTTTCAGGAGGCAGACTCGACTCGCCTTGAAAGCACATGAAAAGCGGCAAAGCGTTGACAATGATGCCCTTGGCCAAAAAGGGCGTATGCGTTTTTTCCTGAATATATTCAGGAAAAAACGCATACGCCCTTTTTGGCCAACCAGGCAAGCCGGAAAGGCAAATCAGCGCTACAAAGAAGTCTCGCTTGCCATCGGTCCAAAGGGCCATGCTGAAAAAAGTGTAAAAACCAGAAATGCAGGACAGGCCATGGAGACATGGGAGCCTTGCTACGCTGATGGGCGGGCTGTAAATTGCCAACAGCCACTCTGGAGAAGTGTACGGTGTGTCCTGAAACATGTAATAAGCACAGCTTAGAGAGCATAGGGCACTTCCACTCATGGCCGTATAAATCGGGAAACCTAAAAATCAACAAGACACAGGCACCCCAAAGTTTAGGGCTGCTCTGTTTCCAAGAACCTCCACTTCGGTACACCTTCAATATCCCAGGAAAGCGAAAAATGGATAAAGAAGTTGTGGTACTTAGGCACAATGGAATATCACTCAGCCATGAAATCAATGTCATAAGGCTAGTAGCAGCAGGATGAGTGGATTTAGGTACGATGACTCTCAGTGAAATAAGTCACAGAGAAAAAGACACTTATCCTAAGATATCACTTATAGAGGGAATGTCAAAATCGCCACACTTGAACGGAATTACAAAACAGAACAGAGTCACACATTTAGAAAACACACTATGGCTGCTTAACGGGAAAGGTGAGGCGGGGTGATGCATAAAACAAGGGTTTGAAATTAGCTCAGATACCGTTCCACAAGCCGAATATGTAATAGACAAGACCTACTCCCTGCTCAGTGAACTGGACTCAACAGCCCCTATTCACCGCCCAAGAATATATCTGACTAGTAAGAGTCTTAAAACCTAGGTATTGATCTCTCTCTGGAAGTGCATCAAGAGGGTGTAAAGCGGCATAAACACAGCAGTGAAAAGCAGCTAAACCCCATTATAAAAATAGATTACTTAAAATAAACCCCATAAAACAAAGAGAGTGAAAGAGAGAGAAATTCTTACAAAATCCGTTCAGGGGCTCTGATGCAACCTGGATTGACCATATCTAGACCCACAGCTGGATGAGACATAAGGCTGGACACTCTTGGGGCTGAGAGGATTGGTGAGCTTGGGTGAGCAAACGCAGACCCTTTAAAGTCATACTGCGTGGTACCCATGCCGTGGGTCCCAAATCTCCAGGTTCAAGGGCATCTTCCTACATCGAAAACATGCGTGCGAAACCCAGAAGATGGTACACCGTGTGACCGGGAAAGGTTTCTCAAACGCACCTCATTTCTCCTCTCCTTGTGCTCGGGTTCGCCATTCCAGCCGCTCGACTAACAATCTCCCTACTTGGAGAATCAGCACCTTTAACCTCCTGTTTCGGACAGGTCGCAATTTGGCCTGAGGATGAACGGGAAGAGGGGGAACCAATGAGAGACCAGCTCTAGGTGTTGGGACAGGCACAGGTCACTCTATTTTCCATCAGGAAGAAGAATGAACCACAGGCTCAGCCTGCCCCCCGGAACCAGAATAGGGCCTGAAGCAATCCTGCGCTTTGGCGGCCAGCTCCCAAAAAAGCGAGTTGACAAATGGAGCTCAGGGGCACTGCAACTCACAAACCTGCAGAGTTATAAATGATAACTCTCGTCCACAAATATATTGAGGGAAGGCAACGAGGAGGATTGGAAAGCAAGGCAGAATTGCAGGAAACAGGTTTCAGGAGGCAGGCTCGACTCGCCTTGAAAGCACATGAAAAGCGGCAAAGCGTTGACAATGATGCCCTTGGCCAAAAAGGGCGTATGCGTTTTTTCCTGAATATATTCAGGAAAAAACGCATACGCCCTTTTTGGCCAACCAGGCAAGCCGGAAAGGCAAATCAGCGCTACAAAGAAGTCTCGCTTGCCATCGGTCAAAAGGGCCATGCTGAAAAAAGTGTAAACACCAGAAATGCAGGACAGGCCATGGAGACATGGGAGCCTTGCTACGCTGATGGGCGGGCTGTAAATTGCCAACAGCCACTCTGGAGAAGTGTACGGTGTGTCCTGAAACATGTAATAAGCACAGCTTCGAGAGCATAGGGCACTTCCACTCATGGGCGTATAAATCGGGAAACCTAAAAATCAACAAGACACAGGCACCCCAAAGTTTAGGGCTGCTCTGTTTCCAAGAACCTCCACTTCGGTACACCTTCAATATCCCAGGAAAGCGAAAAATGGATAAAGAAGTTGTGGTACTTAGGCACAATGGAATATCACTCAGCCATGAAATCAATGTCATAAGGCTAGTAGCAGCAGGATGAGTGGATTTAGGTACGATGACTCTCAGTGAAAAAAGTCACAGAGAAAAAGACACTTATCCTAAGATATCACTGAGAGAGGGAATGTCAAAATCGCTACACTTGAACTGAATTACAAAACAGAACAGAGTCACACATTTAGAAAACACACTATGGCTGCTTAACGGGAAAGGTGAGGTGGGGTGATGCATAAAACAAGGGTTTGAAATTAGCTCAGATACCGTTCCACAAGCCGAATATGTAATAGACAAGACCTACTCCCTGCTCAGTGAACTGGACTCAACAGCCCCTATTCACCGCCCAAGAATACATCTGACTAGTAAGAGTCTTAAAACCTATGTATTGATCTCTCTCTGGAAGTGAATCAAGAGGGTGTAAAGCGGCATAAACACAGCAGTGAAAAGCAGCTAAACCCCATTATAAAAATAGATTACTTAAAAAAAAACCCCATAAAACAAAGACAGTGAAAGAGAGAGAAATTCTTACAAAATCCGTTCAGGGGCTCTGATGCAACCTGGATTGACCATATCTAGACCCACAGCTGGATGAGACATAAGGCTGGACACTCTTGGGGCTGAGAGGATTGGTGAGCTTGGGTGAGCAAACGCAGACCCTTTAAAGTCATACTGCGTGGTACCCATGCCGTGGGTCCCAAATCTCCAGGTTCAAGGGCATCTTCCTACATCGAAAACATGCGTGCGAAACCCAGAAGATGGTACACCGTGTGACCGGGAAAGGTTTCTCAAACGCACCTCATTTCTCCTCTCCTTGTGCTCGGGTTCGCCATTCCAGCCGCTCGACTAACAATCTCCCTACTTGGAGAATCAGCACCTTTAACCTCCTGTTTCGGACAGGTCGCAATTTGGCCTGAGGATGAACGGGAAGAGGGGGAACCAATGAGAGACCAGCTCTAGGTGTTGGGACAGGCACAGGTCACTCTATTTTCCCATCAGGAAGAAGAATGAACCACAGGCTCAGCCTGCCCCCCGGAACCAGAATACGGCCTGAAGCAATCCTGCGCTTTGGCGGCCAGCTCCCAAAAAAGCGAGTTGACAAATGGAGCTCAGGGGCACTGCAACTCACAAACCTGCAGAGTTATAAATGATAACTCTCGTCCACAAATATATTGAGGGAAGGCAACGAGGAGGATTGGAAAGCAAGGCAGAATTGCAGGAAACAGGTTTCAGGAGGCAGGCTCGACTCGCCTTGAAAGCACATGAAAAGCGGCAAAGCGTTGACAATGATGCCCTTGGCCAAAAAGGGCGTATGCGTTTTTTCCTGAATATATTCAGGAAAAAACGCATACGCCCTTTTTGGCCAACCAGGCAAGCCGGAAAGGCAAATCAGCGCTACAAAGAAGTCTCGCTTGCCATCGGTCAAAGGGGCCATGCTGAAAAAAGTGTAAACACCAGAAATGCAGGACAGGCCATGGAGACATGGGAGCCTTGCTACGCTGATGGGCGGGCTGTAAATTGCCAACAGCCACTCTGGAGAAGTGTACGGTGTGTCCTGAAACATGTAATAAGCACAGCTTCGAGAGCATAGGGCACTTCCACTCATGGGCGTATAAATCGGGAAACCTAAAAATCAACAAGACACAGGCACCCCAAAGTTTAGGGCTGCTCTGTTTCCAAGAACCTCCACTTCGGTACACCTTCAATATCCCAGGAAAGCGAAAAATGGATAAAGAAGTTGTGGTACTTAGGCACAATGGAATATCACTCAGCCATGAAATCAATGTCATAAGGCTAGTAGCAGCAGGATGAGTGGATTTAGGTACGATGACTCTCAGTGAAAAAAGTCACAGAGAAAAAGACACTTATCCTAAGATATCACTGAGAGAGGGAATGTCAAAATCGCTACACTTGAACGGAATTACAAAACAGAACAGAGTCACACATTTAGAAAACACACTATGGCTGCTTAACGGGAAAGGTGAGGTGGGGTGATGCATAAAACAAGGGTTTGAAATTAGCTCAGATACCGTTCCACAAGCCAAATATGTAATAGACAAGACCTACTCCCTGCTCAGTGAACTGGACTCAACAGCCCCTATTCACCGCCCAAGAATATATCTGACTAGTAAGAGTCTTAAAACCTATGTATTGATCTCTCTCTGGAAGTGAATCAAGAGGGTGTAAAGCGGCATAAACACAGCAGTGAAAAGCAGCTAAACCCCATTATAAAAATAGATTACTTAAAAAAAAACCCCATAAAACAAAGACAGTGAAAGAGAGAGAAATTCTTACAAAATCCGTTCAGGGGCTCTGATGCAACCTGGATTGACCATATCTAGACCCACAGCTGGATGAGACATAAGGCTGGACACTCTTGGGGCTGAGAGGATTGGTGAGCTTGGGTGAGCAAACGCAGACCCTTTAAAGTCATACTGCGTGGTACCCATGCCGTGGGTCCCAAATCTCCAGGTTCAAGGGCATCTTCCTACATCGAAAACATGCGTGCGAAACCCAGAAGATGGTACACCGTGTGACCGGGAAAGGTTTCTCAAACGCACCTCATTTCTCCTCTCCTTGTGCTCGGGTTCGCCATTCCAGCCGCTCGACTAACAATCTCCCTACTTGGAGAATCAGCACCTTTAACCTCCTGTTTCGGACAGGTCGCAATTTGGCCTGAGGATGAACGGGAAGAGGGGGAACCAATGAGAGACCAGCTCTAGGTGTTGGGACAGGCACAGGTCACTCTATTTTCCCATCAGGAAGAAGAATGAACCACAGGCTCAGCCTGCCCCCCGGAACCAGAATAGGGCCTGAAGCAATCCTGCGCTTTGGCGGCCAGCTCCCAAAAAAGCGAGTTGACAAATGGAGCTCAGGGGCACTGCAACTCACAAAGCTGCAGAGTTATAAATGATAACTCTCGTCCACAAATATATTGAGGGAAGGCAACGAGGAGGATTGGAAAGCAAGGCAGAATTGCAGGAAACAGGTTTCAGGAGGCAGGCTCGACTCGCCTTGAAAGCACATGAAAAGCGGCAAAGCGTTGACAATGATGCCCTTGGCCAAAAAGGGCGTATGCGTTTTTTCCTGAATATATTCAGGAAAAAACGCATACGCCCTTTTTGGCCAACCAGGCAAGCCGGAAAGGCAAATCAGCGCTACAAAGAAGTCTCGCTTGCCATCGGTCAAAGGGGCCATGCTGAAAAAAGTGTAAACACCAGAAATGCAGGACAGGCCATGGAGACATGGGAGCCTTGCTACGCTGATGGGCGGGCTGTAAATTGCCAACAGCCACTCTGGAGAAGTGTACGGTGTGTCCTGAAACATGTAATAAGCACAGCTTCGAGAGCATAGGGCACTTCCACTCATGGGCGTATAAATCGGGAAACCTAAAAATCAACAAGACACAGGCACCCCAAAGTTTAGGGCTGCTCTGTTTCCAAGAACCTCCACTTCGGTACACCTTCAATATCCCAGGAAAGCGAAAAATGGATAAAGAAGTTGTGGTACTTAGGCACAATGGAATATCACTCAGCCATGAAATCAATGTCATAAGGCTAGTAGCAGCAGGATGAGTGGATTTAGGTACGATGACTCTCAGTGAAAAAAGTCACAGAGAAAAAGACACTTATCCTAAGATATCACTGAGAGAGGGAATGTCAAAATCGCTACACTTGAACTGAATTACAAAACAGAACAGAGTCACACATTTAGAAAACACACTATGGCTGCTTAACGGGAAAGGTGAGGTGGGGTGATGCATAAAACAAGGGTTTGAAATTAGCTCAGATACCGTTCCACAAGCCAAATATGTAATAGACAAGACCTACTCCCTGCTCAGTGAACTGGACTCAACAGCCCCTATTCACCGCCCAAGAATACATCTGACTAGTAAGAGTCTTAAAACCTATGTATTGATCTCTCTCTGGAAGTGAATCAAGAGGGTGTAAAGCGGCATAAACACAGCAGTGAAAAGCAGCTAAACCCCATTATAAAAATAGATTACTTAAAAAAAAACCCCATAAAACAAAGACAGTGAAAGAGAGAGAAATTCTTACAAAATCCGTTCAGGGGCTCTGATGCAACCTGGATTGACCATATCTAGACCCACAGCTGGATGAGACATAAGGCTGGACACTCTTGGGGCTGAGAGGATTGGTGAGCTTGGGTGAGCAAACGCAGACCCTTTAAAGTCATACTGCGTGGTACCCATGCCGTGGGTCCCAAATCTCCAGGTTCAAGGGCATCTTCCTACATCGAAAACATGCGTGCGAAACCCAGAAGATGGTACACCGTGTGACCGGGAAAGGTTTCTCAAACGCACCTCATTTCTCCTCTCCTTGTGCTCGGGTTCGCCATTCCAGCCGCTCGACTAACAATCTCCCTACTTGGAGAATCAGCACCTTTAACCTCCTGTTTCGGACAGGTCGCAATTTGGCCTGAGGATGAACGGGAAGAGGGGGAACCAATGAGAGACCAGCTCTAGGTGTTGGGACAGGCACAGGTCACTCTATTTTCCCATCAGGAAGAAGAATGAACCACAGGCTCAGCCTGCCCCCCGGAACCAGAATAGGGCCTGAAGCAATCCTGCGCTTTGGCGGCCAGCTCCCAAAAAAGCGAGTTGACAAATGGAGCTCAGGGGCACTGCAACTCACAAACCTGCAGAGTTATAAATGATAACTCTCGTCCACAAATATATTGAGGGAAGGCAACGAGGAGGATTGGAAAGCAAGGCAGAATTGCAGGAAACAGGTTTCAGGAGGCAGGCTCGACTCGCCTTGAAAGCACATGAAAAGCGGCAAAGCGTTGACAATGATGCCCTTGGCCAAAAAGGGCGTATGCGTTTTTTCCTGAATATATTCAGGAAAAAACGCATACGCCCTTTTTGGCCAACCAGGCAAGCCGGAAAGGCAAATCAGCGCTACAAAGAAGTCTCGCTTGCCATCGGTCAAAGGGGCCATGCTGAAAAAAGTGTAAACACCAGAAATGCAGGACAGGCCATGGAGACATGGGAGCCTTGCTACGCTGATGGGCGGGCTGTAAATTGCCAACAGCCACTCTGGAGAAGTGTACGGTGTGTCCTGAAACATGTAATAAGCACAGCTTCGAGAGCATAGGGCACTTCCACTCATGGGCGTATAAATCGGGAAACCTAAAAATCAACAAGACACAGGCACCCCAAAGTTTAGGGCTGCTCTGTTTCCAAGAACCTCCACTTCGGTACACCTTCAATATCCCAGGAAAGCGAAAAATGGATAAAGAAGTTGTGGTACTTAGGCACAATGGAATATCACTCAGCCATGAAATCAATGTCATAAGGCTAGTAGCAGCAGGATGAGTGGATTTAGGTACGATGACTCTCAGTGAAAAAAGTCACAGAGAAAAAGACACTTATCCTAAGATATCACTGAGAGAGGGAATGTCAAAATCGCTACACTTGAACGGAATTACAAAACAGAACAGAGTCACACATTTAGAAAACACACTATGGCTGCTTAACGGGAAAGGTGAGGTGGGGTGATGCATAAAACAAGGGTTTGAAATTAGCTCAGATACCGTTCCACAAGCCAAATATGTAATAGACAAGACCTACTCCCTGCTCAGTGAACTGGACTCAACAGCCCCTATTCACCGCCCAAGAATACATCTGACTAGTAAGAGTCTTAAAACCTATGTATTGATCTCTCTCTGGAAGTGAATCAAGAGGGTGTAAAGCGGCATAAACACAGCAGTGAAAAGCAGCTAAACCCCATTATAAAAATAGATTACTTAAAAAAAAAACCCATAAAACAAAGACAGTGAAAGAGAGAGAAATTCTTACAAAATCCGTTCAGGGGCTCTGATGCAACCTGGATTGACCATATCTAGACCCACAGCTGGATGAGACATAAGGCTGGACACTCTTGGGGCTGAGAGGATTGGTGAGCTTGGGTGAGCAAACGCAGACCCTTTAAAGTCATACTGCGTGGTACCCATGCCGTGGGTCCCAAATCTCCAGGTTCAAGGGCATCTTCCTACATCGAAAACATGCGTGCGAAACCCAGAAGATGGTACACCGTGTGATCGGGAAAGGTTTCTCAAACGCACCTCATTTCTCCTCTCCTTGTGCTCGGGTTCGCCATTCCAGCCGCTCGACTAACAATCTCCCTACTTGGAGAATCAGCACCTTTAACCTCCTGTTTCGGACAGGTCGCAATTTGGCCTGAGGATGAACGGGAAGAGGGGGAACCAATGAGAGACCAGCTCTAGGTGTTGGGACAGGCACAGGTCACTCTATTTTCCCATCAGGAAGAAGAATGAACCACAGGCTCAGCCTGCCCCCCGGAACCAGAATAGGGCCTGAAGCAATCCTGCGCTTTGGCGGCCAGCTCCCAAAAAAGCGAGTTGACAAATGGAGCTCAGGGGCACTGCAACTCACAAACCTGCAGAGTTATAAATGATAACTCTCGTCCACAAATATATTGAGGGAAGGCAACGAGGAGGATTGGAAAGCAAGGCAGAATTGCAGGAAACAGGTTTCAGGAGGCAGGCTCGACTCGCCTTGAAAGCACATGAAAAGCGGCAAAGCGTTGACAATGATGCCCTTGGCCAAAAAGGGCGTATGCGTTTTTTCCTGAATATATTCAGGAAAAAACGCATACGCCCTTTTTGGCCAACCAGGCAAGCCGGAAAGGCAAATCAGCGCTACAAAGAAGTCTCGCTTGCCATCGGTCAAAGGGGCCATGCTGAAAAAAGTGTAAACACCAGAAATGCAGGACAGGCCATGGAGACATGGGAGCCTTGCTACGCTGATGGGCGGGCTGTAAATTGCCAACAGCCACTCTGGAGAAGTGTACGGTGTGTCCTGAAACATGTAATAAGCACAGCTTCGAGAGCATAGGGCACTTCCACTCATGGGCGTATAAATCGGGAAACCTAAAAATCAACAAGACACAGGCACCCCAAAGTTTAGGGCTGCTCTGTTTCCAAGAACCTCCACTTCGGTACACCTTCAATATCCCAGGAAAGCGAAAAATGGATAAAGAAGTTGTGGTACTTAGGCACAATGGAATATCACTCAGCCATGAAATCAATGTCATAAGGCTAGTAGCAGCAGGATGAGTGGATTTAGGTACGATGACTCTCAGTGAAAAAAGTCACAGAGAAAAAGACACTTATCCTAAGATATCACTGAGAGAGGGAATGTCAAAATCGCTACACTTGAACGGAATTACAAAACAGAACAGAGTCACACATTTAGAAAACACACTATGGCTGCTTAACGGGAAAGGTGAGGTGGGGTGATGCATAAAACAAGGGTTTGAAATTAGCTCAGATACCGTTCCACAAGCCAAATATGTAATAGACAAGACCTACTCCCTGCTCAGTGAACTGGACTCAACAGCCCCTATTCACCGCCCAAGAATACATCTGACTAGTAAGAGTCTTAAAACCTATGTATTGATCTCTCTCTGGAAGTGAATCAAGAGGGTGTAAAGCGGCATAAACACAGCAGTGAAAAGCAGCTAAACCCCATTATAAAAATAGATTACTTAAAAAAAAACCCCATAAAACAAAGACAGTGAAAGAGAGAGAAATTCTTACAAAATCCGTTCAGGGGCTCTGATGCAACCTGGATTGACCATATCTAGACCCACAGCTGGATGAGACATAAGGCTGGACACTCTTGGGGCTGAGAGGATTGGTGAGCTTGGGTGAGCAAACGCAGACCCTTTAAAGTCATACTGCGTGGTACCCATGCCGTGGGTCCCAAATCTCCAGGTTCAAGGGCATCTTCCTACATCGAAAACATGCGTGCGAAACCCAGAAGATGGTACACCGTGTGACCGGGAAAGGTTTCTCAAACGCACCTCATTTCTCCTCTCCTTGTGCTCGGGTTCGCCATTCCAGCCGCTCGACTAACAATCTCCCTACTTGGAGAATCAGCACCTTTAACCTCCTGTTTCGGACAGGTCGCAATTTGGCCTGAGGATGAACGGGAAGAGGGGGAACCAATGAGAGACCAGCTCTAGGTGTTGGGACAGGCACAGGTCACTCTATTTTCCCATCAGGAAGAAGAATGAACCACAGGCTCAGCCTGCCCCCCGGAACCAGAATAGGGCCTGAAGCAATCCTGCGCTTTGGCGGCCAGCTCCCAAAAAAGCGAGTTGACAAATGGAGCTCAGGGGCACTGCAACTCACAAACCTGCAGAGTTATAAATGATAACTCTCGTCCACAAATATATTGAGGGAAGGCAACGAGGAGGATTGGAAAGCAAGGCAGAATTGCAGGAAACAGGTTTCAGGAGGCAGACTCGACTCGCCTTGAAAGCACACGAAAAGCGGCAAAGCGTTGAGAATGATGCCCTTGGCCAAAAAGGGCGTATGCGTTTTTTCCTGAATATATTCAGGAAAAAACGCATACGCCCTTTTTGGCCAACCAGGCAAGCCAGAAAGGCAAATCAGCGCTACAAAGAAGTCTCGCTTGCCATCGGTCAAAGGGGCCATGCTGAAAAAAGTGTAAACACCAGAAATGCAGGACAGGCCATGGAGACATGGGAGCCTTGCTACGCTGATGGGCAGGCTGTAAATTGCCAACAGCCACTCTGGAGAAGTGTACGGTGTGTCCTGAAACATGTAATAAGCACAGCTTCGAGAGCATAGGGCACTTCCACTCATGTGCGTATAAATCGGGAAACCTAAAAATCAACAAGACACAGGCACCCCAAAGTTTAGGGCTGCTCTGTTTCCAAGAACCTCCACTTCGGTACACCTTCAATATCCCAGGAAAGCGAAAAATGGATAAAGAAGTTGTGGTACTTAGCCACAATGGAATATCACTCAGCCATGAAATCAATGTCATAAGGCTAGTAGCAGCAGGATGAGTGGATTTAGGTACGATGACTCTCAGTGAAAAAAGTCACAGAGAAAAAGACACTTATCCTAAGATATCACTGAGAGAGGGAATGTCAAAATCGCTACACTTGAACGGAATTACAAAACAGAACAGAGTCACACATTTAGAAAACACACTATGGCTGCTTAACGGGAAAGGTGAGGTGGGGTGATGCATAAAACAAGGGTTTGAAATTAGCTCAGATACCGTTCCACAAGCCAAATATGTAATAGACAAGACCTACTCCCTGCTCAGTGAACTGGACTCAACAGCCCCTATTCACCGCCCAAGAATACATCTGACTAGTAAGAGTCTTAAAACCTATGTATTGATCTCTCTCTGGAAGTGAATCAAGAGGGTGTAAAGCGGCATAAACACAGCAGTGAAAAGCAGCTAAACCCCATTATAAAAATAGATTACTTAAAAAAAAAACCCCATAAAACAAAGACAGTGAAAGAGAGAGAAATTCTTACAAAATCCGTTCAGGGGCTCTGATGCAACCTGGATTGACCATATCTAGACCCACAGCTGGATGAGACATAAGGCTGGACACTCTTGGGGCTGAGAGGATTGGTGAGCTTGGGTGAGCAAACGCAGACCCTTTAAAGTCATACTGCGTGGTACCCATGCCGTGGGTCCCAAATCTCCAGGTTCAAGGGCATCTTCCTACATCGAAAACATGCGTGCGAAACCCAGAAGATGGTACACCGTGTGACCGGGAAAGGTTTCTCAAACGCACCTCATTTCTCCTCTCCTTGTGCTCGGGTTCGCCATTCCAGCCGCTCGACTAACAATCTCCCTACTTGGAGAATCAGCACCTTTAACCTCCTGTTTCGGACAGGTCGCAATTTGGCCTGAGGATGAACGGGAAGAGGGGGAACCAATGAGAGACCAGCTCTAGGTGTTGGGACAGGCACAGGTCACTCTATTTTCCCATCAGGAAGAAGAATGAACCACAAGCTCAGCCTGCCCCCCGGAACCAGAATACGGCCTGAAGCAATCCTGCGCTTTGGCGGCCAGCTCCCAAAAAAGCGAGTTGACAAATGGAGCTCAGGGGCACTGCAACTCACAAACCTGCAGAGTTATAAATGATAACTCTCGTCCACAAATATATTGAGGGAAGGCAACGAGGAGGATTGGAAAGCAAGGCAGAATTGCAGGAAACAGGTTTCAGGAGGCAGGCTCGACTCGCCTTGAAAGCACATGAAAAGCGGCAAAGCGTTGACAATGATGCCCTTGGCCAAAAAGGGCGTATGCGTTTTTTCCTGAATATATTCAGGAAAAAACGCATACGCCCTTTTTGGCCAACCAGGCAAGCCGGAAAGGCAAATCAGCGCTACAAAGAAGTCTCGCTTGCCATCGGTCAAAGGGGCCATGCTGAAAAAAGTGTAAACACCAGAAATGCAGGACAGGCCATGGAGACATGGGAGCCTTGCTACGCTGATGGGCGGGCTGTAAATTGCCAACAGCCACTCTGGAGAAGTGTACGGTGTGTCCTGAAACATGTAATAAGCACAGCTTCGAGAGCATAGGGCACTTCCACTCATGGGCGTATAAATCGGGAAACCTAAACATCAACAAGACACAGGCACCCCAAAGTTTAGGGCTGCTCTGTTTCCAAGAACCTCCACTTCGGTACACCTTCAATATCCCAGGAAAGCGAAAAATGGATAAAGAAGTTGTGGTACTTAGGCACAATGGAATATCACTCAGCCATGAAATCAATGTCATAAGGCTAGTAGCAGCAGGATGAGTGGATTTAGGTACGATGACTCTCAGTGAAAAAAGTCACAGAGAAAAAGACACTTATCCTAAGATATCACTGAGAGAGGGAATGTCAAAATCGCTACACTTGAACGGAATTACAAAACAGAACAGAGTCACACATTTAGAAAACACACTATGGCTGCTTAACGGGAAAGGTGAGGTGGGGTGATGCATAAAACAAGGGTTTGAAATTAGCTCAGATACCGTTCCACAAGCCAAATATGTAATAGACAAGACCTACTCCCTGCTCAGTGAACTGGACTCAACAGCCCCTATTCACCGCCCAAGAATACATCTGACTAGTAAGAGTCTTAAAACCTATGTATTGATCTCTCTCTGGAAGTGAATCAAGAGGGTGTAAAGCGGCATAAACACAGCAGTGAAAAGCAGCTAAACCCCATTATAAAAATAGATTACTTAAAAAAAAAACCCATAAAACAAAGACAGTGAAAGAGAGAGAAATTCTTACAAAATCCGTTCAGGGGCTCTGATGCAACCTGAATTGACCATATCTAGACCCACAGCTGGATGAGACATAAGGCTGGACACTCTTGGGGCTGAGAGGATTGGTGAGCTTGGGTGAGCAAACGCAGACCCTTTAAAGTCATACTGCGTGGTACCCATGCCGTGGGTCCCAAATCTCCAGGTTCAAGGGCATCTTCCTACATCGAAAACATGCGTGGGAAACCCAGAAGATGGTACACCGTGTGATCGGGAAAGGTTTCTCAAACGCACCTCATTTCTCCTCTCCTTGTGCTCGGGTTCGCCATTCCAGCCGCTCGACTAACAATCTCCCTACTTGGAGAATCAGCACCTTTAACCTCCTGTTTCGGACAGGTCGCAATTTGGCCTGAGGATGAACGGGAAGAGGGGGAACCAATGAGAGACCAGCTCTAGGTGTTGGGACAGGCACAGGTCACTCTATTTTCCCATCAGGAAGAAGAATGAACCACAGGCTCAGCCTGCCCCCCGGAACCAGAATACGGCCTGAAGCAATCCTGCGCTTTGGCGGCCAGCTCCCAAAAAAGCGAGTTGACAAATGGAGCTCAGGGGCACTGCAACTCACAAACCTGCAGAGTTATAAATGATAACTCTCGTCCACAAATATATTGAGGGAAGGCAACGAGGAGGATTGGAAAGCAAGGCAGAATTGCAGGAAACAGGTTTCAGGAGGCAGGCTCGACTCGCCTTGAAAGCACATGAAAAGCGGCAAAGCGTTGACAATGATGCCCTTGGCCAAAAAGGGCGTATGCGTTTTTTCCTGAATATATTCAGGAAAAAACGCATACGCCCTTTTTGGCCAACCAGGCAAGCCGGAAAGGCAAATCAGCGCTACAAAGAAGTCTCGCTTGCCATCGGTCAAAGGGGCCATGCTGAAAAAAGTGTAAACACCAGAAATGCAGGACAGGCCATGGAGACATGGGAGCCTTGCTACGCTGATGGGCGGGCTGTAAATTGCCAACAGCCACTCTGGAGAAGTGTACGGTGTGTCCTGAAACATGTAATAAGCACAGCTTCGAGAGCATAGGGCACTTCCACTCATGGGCGTATAAATCGGGAAACCTAAAAATCAACAAGACACAGGCACCCCAAAGTTTAGGGCTGCTCTGTTTCCAAGAACCTCCACTTCGGTACACCTTCAATATCCCAGGAAAGCGAAAAATGGATAAAGAAGTTGTGGTACTTAGGCACAATGGAATATCACTCAGCCATGAAATCAATGTCATAAGGCTAGTAGCAGCAGGATGAGTGGATTTAGGTACGATGACTCTCAGTGAAAAAAGTCACAGAGAAAAAGACACTTATCCTAAGATATCACTGAGAGAGGGAATGTCAAAATCGCTACACTTGAACGGAATTACAAAACAGAACAGAGTCACACATTTAGAAAACACACTATGGCTGCTTAACGGGAAAGGTGAGGTGGGGTGATGCATAAAACAAGGGTTTGAAATTAGCTCAGATACCGTTCCACAAGCCAAATATGTAATAGACAAGACCTACTCCCTGCTCAGTGAACTGGACTCAACAGCCCCTATTCACCGCCCAAGAATACATCTGACTAGTAAGAGTCTTAAAACCTATGTATTGATCTCTCTCTGGAAGTGAATCAAGAGGGTGTAAAGCGGCATAAACACAGCAGTGAAAAGCAGCTAAACCCCATTATAAAAATAGATTACTTAAAAAAAAACCCCATAAAACAAAGACAGTGAAAGAGAGAGAAATTCTTACAAAATCCGTTCAGGGGCTCTGATGCAACCTGGATTGACCATATCTAGACCCACAGCTGGATGAGACATAAGGCTGGACACTCTTGGGGCTGAGAGGATTGGTGAGCTTGGGTGAGCAAACGCAGACCCTTTAAAGTCATACTGCGTGGTACCCATGCCGTGGGTCCCAAATCTCCAGGTTCAAGGGCATCTTCCTACATCGAAAACATGCGTGCGAAACCCAGAAGATGGTACACCGTGTGACCGGGAAAGGTTTCTCAAACGCACCTCATTTCTCCTCTCCTTGTGCTCGGGTTCGCCATTCCAGCCGCTCGACTAACAATCTCCCTACTTGGAGAATCAGCACCTTTAACCTCCTGTTTCGGACAGGTCGCAATTTGGCCTGAGGATGAACGGGAAGAGGGGGAACCAATGAGAGACCAGCTCTAGGTGTTGGGACAGGCACAGGTCACTCTATTTTCCCATCAGGAAGAAGAATGAACCACAGGCTCAGCCTGCCCCCCGGAACCAGAATAGGGCCTGAAGCAATCCTGCGCTTTGGCGGCCAACTCCCAAAAAAGCGAGTTGACAAATGGAGCTCAGGGGCACTGCAACTCACAAACCTGCAGAGTTATAAATGATAACTCTCGTCCACAAATATATTGAGGGAAGGCAACGAGGAGGATTGGAAAGCAAGGCAGAATTGCAGGAAACAGGTTTCAGGAGGCAGACTCGACTCGCCTTGAAAGCACATGAAAAGCGGCAAAGCGTTGAGAATGATGCCCTTGGCCAAAAAGGGCGTATGCGTTTTTTCCTGAATATATTCAGGAAAAAACGCATACGCCCTTTTTGGCCAACCAGGCAAGCCGGAAAGGCAAATCAGCGCTACAAAGAAGTCTCGCTTGCCATCGGTCAAAGGGGCCATGCTGAAAAAAGTGTAAACACCAGAAATGCAGGACAGGCCATGGAGACATGGGAGCCTTGCTACGCTGATGGGCGGGCTGTAAATTGCCAACAGCCACTCTGGAGAAGTGTACGGTGTGTCCTGAAACATGTAATAAGCACAGCTTCGAGAGCATAGGGCACTTCCACTCATGGGCGTATAAATCGGGAAACCTAAAAATCAACAAGACACAGGCACCCCAAAGTTTAGGGCTGCTCTGTTTCCAAGAACCTCCACTTCGGTACACCTTCAATATCCCAGGAAAGCGAAAAATGGATAAAGAAGTTGTGGTACTTAGGCACAATGGAATATCACTCAGCCATGAAATCAATGTCATAAGGCTAGTAGCAGCAGGATGAGTGGATTTAGGTACGATGACTCTCAGTGAAAAAAGTCACAGAGAAAAAGACACTTATCCTAAGATATCACTGAGAGAGGGAATGTCAAAATCGCTACACTTGAACGGAATTACAAAACAGAACAGAGTCACACATTTAGAAAACACACTATGGCTGCTTAACGGGAAAGGTGAGGTGGGGTGATGCATAAAACAAGGGTTTGAAATTAGCTCAGATACCGTTCCACAAGCCAAATATGTAATAGACAAGACCTACTCCCTGCTCAGTGAACTGGACTCAACAGCCCCTATTCACCGCCCAAGAATACATCTGACTAGTAAGAGTCTTAAAACCTATGTATTGATCTCTCTCTGGAAGTGAATCAAGAGGGTGTAAAGCGGCATAAACACAGCAGTGAAAAGCAGCTAAACCCCATTATAAAAATAGATTACTTAAAAAAAAACCCCATAAAACAAAGACAGTGAAAGAGAGAGAAATTCTTACAAAATCCGTTCAGGGGCTCTGATGCAACCTGAATTGACCATATCTAGACCCACAGCTGGATGAGACATAAGGCTGGACACTCTTGGGGCTGAGAGGATTGGTGAGCTTGGGTGAGCAAACGCAGACCCTTTAAAGTCATACTGCGTGGTACCCATGCCGTGGGTCCCAAATCTCCAGGTTCAAGGGCATCTTCCTACATCGAAAACATGCGTGCGAAACCCAGAAGATGGTACACCGTGTGACCGGGAAAGGTTTCTCAAACGCACCTCATTTCTCCTGTCCTTGTGCTCGGGTTCGCCATTCCAGCCGCTCGACTAACAATCTCCCTACTTGGAGAATCAGCACCTTTAACCTCCTGTTTCGGACAGGTCGCAATTTGGCCTGAGGATGAACGGGAAGAGGGGGAACCAATGAGAGACCAGCTCTAGGTGTTGGGACAGGCACAGGTCACTCTATTTTCCCATCAGGAAGAAGAATGAACCACAGGCTCAGCCTGCCCCCCGGAACCAGAATACGGCCTGAAGCAATCCTGCGCTTTGGCGGCCAGCTCCCAAAAAAGCGAGTTGACAAATGGAGCTCAGGGGCACTGCAACTCACAAACCTGCAGAGTTATAAATGATAACTCTCGTCCACAAATATATTGAGGGAAGGCAACGAGGAGGATTGGAAAGCAAGGCAGAATTGCAGGAAACAGGTTTCAGGAGGCAGGCTCGACTCGCCTTGAAAGCACATGAAAAGCGGCAAAGCGTTGACAATGATGCCCTTGGCCAAAAAGGGCGTATGCGTTTTTTCCTGAATATATTCAGGAAAAAACGCATACGCCCTTTTTGGCCAACCAGGCAAGCCGGAAAGGCAAATCAGCGCTACAAAGAAGTCTCGCTTGCCATCGGTCAAAGGGGCCATGCTGAAAAAAGTGTAAACACCAGAAATGCAGGACAGGCCATGGAGACATGGGAGCCTTGCTACGCTGATGGGCGGGCTGTAAATTGCCAACAGCCACTCTGGAGAAGTGTACGGTGTGTCCTGAAACATGTAATAAGCACAGCTTCGAGAGCATAGGGCACTTCCACTCATGGGCGTATAAATCGGGAAACCTAAAAATCAACAAGACACAGGCACCCCAAAGTTTAGGGCTGCTCTGTTTCCAAGAACCTCCACTTCGGTACACCTTCAATATCCCAGGAAAGCGAAAAATGGATAAAGAAGTTGTGGTACTTAGGCACAATGGAATATCACTCAGCCATGAAATCAATGTCATAAGGCTAGTAGCAGCAGGATGAGTGGATTTAGGTACGATGACTCTCAGTGAAAAAAGTCACAGAGAAAAAGACACTTATCCTAAGATATCACTGAGAGAGGGAATGTCAAAATCGCTACACTTGAACGGAATTACAAAACAGAACAGAGTCACACATTTAGAAAACACACTATGGCTGCTTAACGGGAAAGGTGAGGTGGGGTGATGCATAAAACAAGGGTTTGAAATTAGCTCAGATACCGTTCCACAAGCCAAATATGTAATAGACAAGACCTACTCCCTGCTCAGTGAACTGGACTCAACAGCCCCTATTCACCGCCCAAGAATACATCTGACTAGTAAGAGTCTTAAAACCTATGTATTGATCTCTCTCTGGAAGTGAATCAAGAGGGTGTAAAGCGGCATAAACACAGCAGTGAAAAGCAGCTAAACCCCATTATAAAAATAGATTACTTAAAAAAAAACCCCATAAAACAAAGACAGTGAAAGAGAGAGAAATTCTTACAAAATCCGTTCAGGGTCTCTGATGCAACCTGGATTGACCATATCTAGACCCACAGCTGGATGAGACATAAGGCTGGACACTCTTGGGGCTGAGAGGATTGGTGAGCTTGGGTGAGCAAACGCAGACCCTTTAAAGTCATACTGCGTGGTACCCATGCCGTGGGTCCCAAATCTCCAGGTTCAAGGGCATCTTCCTACATCGAAAACATGCGTGCGAAACCCAGAAGATGGTACACCGTGTGACCGGGAAAGGTTTCTCAAACGCACCTCATTTCTCCTCTCCTTGTGCTCGGGTTCGCCATTCCAGCCGCTCGACTAACAATCTCCCTACTTGGAGAATCAGCACCTTTAACCTCCTGTTTCGGACAGGTCGCAATTTGGCCTGAGGATGAACGGGAAGAGGGGGAACCAATGAGAGACCAGCTCTAGGTGTTGGGACAGGCACAGGTCACTCTATTTTCCCATCAGGAAGAAGAATGAACCACAGGCTCAGCCTGCCCCCCGGAACCAGAATAGGGCCTGAAGCAATCCTGCGCTTTGGCGGCCAGCTCCCAAAAAAGCGAGTTGACAAATGGAGCTCAGGGGCACTGCAACTCACAAACCTGCAGAGTTATAAATGATAACTCTCGTCCACAAATATATTGAGGGAAGGCAACGAGGAGGATTGGAAAGCAAGGCAGAATTGCAGGAAACAGGTTTCAGGAGGCAGGCTCGACTCGCCTTGAAAGCACATGAAAAGCGGCAAAGCGTTGACAATGATGCCCTTGGCCAAAAAGGGCGTATGCGTTTTTTCCTGAATATATTCAGGAAAAAACGCATACGCCCTTTTTGGCCAACCAGGCAAGCCGGAAAGGCAAATCAGCGCTACAAAGAAGTCTCGCTTGCCATCGGTCAAAAGGGCCATGCTGAAAAAAGTGTAAACACCAGAAATGCAGGACAGGCCATGGAGACATGGGAGCCTTGCTACGCTGATGGGCGGGCTGTAAATTGCCAACAGCCACTCTGGAGAAGTGTACGGTGTGTCCTGAAACATGTAATAAGCACAGCTTCGAGAGCATAGGGCACTTCCACTCATGGGCGTATAAATCGGGAAACCTAAAAATCAACAAGACACAGGCACCCCAAAGTTTAGGGCTGCTCTGTTTCCAAGAACCTCCACTTCGGTACACCTTCAATATCCCAGGAAAGCGAAAAATGGATAAAGAAGTTGTGGTACTTAGGCACAATGGAATATCACTCAGCCATGAAATCAATGTCATAAGGCTAGTAGCAGCAGGATGAGTGGATTTAGGTACGATGACTCTCAGTGAAAAAAGTCACAGAGAAAAAGACACTTATCCTAAGATATCACTGAGAGAGGGAATGTCAAAATCGCTACACTTGAACTGAATTACAAAACAGAACAGAGTCACACATTTAGAAAACACACTATGGCTGCTTAACGGGAAAGGTGAGGTGGGGTGATGCATAAAACAAGGGTTTGAAATTAGCTCAGATACCGTTCCACAAGCCAAATATGTAATAGACAAGACCTACTCCCTGCTCAGTGAACTGGACTCAACAGCCCCTATTCACCACCCAAGAATACATCTGACTAGTAAGAGTCTTAAAACCTATGTATTGATCTCTCTCTGGAAGTGAATCAAGAGGGTGTAAAGCGGCATAAACACAGCAGTGAAAAGCAGCTAAACCCCATTATAAAAATAGATTACTTAAAAAAAAACCCCATAAAACAAAGACAGTGAAAGAGAGAGAAATTCTTACAAAATCCGTTCAGGGGCTCTGATGCAACCTGGATTGACCATATCTAGACCCACAGCTGGATGAGACATAAGGCTGGACACTCTTGGGGCTGAGAGGATTGGTGAGCTTGGGTGAGCAAACGCAGACCCTTTAAAGTCATACTGCGTGGTACCCATGCCGTGGGTCCCAAATCTCCAGGTTCAAGGGCATCTTCCTACATCGAAAACATGCGTGCGAAACCCAGAAGATGGTACACCGTGTGACCGGGAAAGGTTTCTCAAACGCACCTCATTTCTCCTCTCCTTGTGCTCGGGTTCGCCATTCCAGCCACTCGACTAACAATCTCCCTACTTGGAGAATCAGCACCTTTAACCTCCTGTTTCGGACAGGTCGCAATTTGGCCTGAGGATGAAAGGGAAGAGGGGGAACCAATGAGAGACCAGCTCTAGGTGTTGGGACAGGCACAGGTCACTCTATTTTCCCATCAGGAAGAAGAATGAACCACAGGCTCAGCCTGCCCCCCGGAACCAGAATAGGGCCTGAAGCAATCCTGCGCTTTGGCGGCCAGCTCCCAAAAAAGCGAGTTGACAAATGGAGCTCAGGGGCACTGCAACTCACAAACCTGCAGAGTTATAAATGATAACTCTCGTCCACAAATATATTGAGGGAAGGCAACGAGGAGGATTGGAAAGCAAGGCAGAATTGCAGGAAACAGGTTTCAGGAGGCAGGCTCGACTCGCCTTGAAAGCACATGAAAAGCGGCAAAGCGTTGACAATGATGCCCTTGGCCAAAAAGGGCGTATGCGTTTTTTCCTGAATATATTCAGGAAAAAACGCATACGCCCTTTTTGGCCAATCAGGCAAGCCGGAAAGGCAAATCAGCGCTACAAAGAAGTCTCGCTTGCCATCGGTCAAAGGGGCCATGCTGAAAAAAGTGTAAACACCAGAAATGCAGGACAGGCCATGGAGACATGGGAGCCTTGCTACGCTGATGGGCGGGCTGTAAATTGCCAACAGCCACTCTGGAGAAGTGTACGGTGTGTCCTGAAACATGTAATAAGCACAGCTTCGAGAGCATAGGGCACTTCCACTCATGGGCGTATAAATCGGGAAACCTAAAAATCAACAAGACACAGGCACCCCAAAGTTTAGGGCTGCTCTGTTTCCAAGAACCTCCACTTCGGTACACCTTCAATATCCCAGGAAAGCGAAAAATGGATAAAGAAGTTGTGGTACTTAGGCACAATGGAATATCACTCAGCCATGAAATCAATGTCATAAGGCTAGTAGCAGCAGGATGAGTGGATTTAGGTACGATGACTCTCAGTGAAAAAAGTCACAGAGAAAAAGACACTTATCCTAAGATATCACTGAGAGAGGGAATGTCAAAATCGCTACACTTGAACTGAATTACAAAACAGAACAGAGTCACACATTTAGAAAACACACTATGGCTGCTTAACGGGAAAGGTGAGGTGGGGTGATGCATAAAACAAGGGTTTGAAATTAGCTCAGATACCGTTCCACAAGCCAAATATGTAATAGACAAGACCTACTCCCTGCTCAGTGAACTGGACTCAACAGCCCCTATTCACCGCCCAAGAATACATCTGACTAGTAAGAGTCTTAAAACCTATGTATTGATCTCTCTCTGGAAGTGAATCAAGAGGGTGTAAAGCGGCATAAACACAGCAGTGAAAAGCAGCTAAACCCCATTATAAAAATAGATTACTTAAAAAAAAACCCCATAAAACAAAGACAGTGAAAGAGAGAGAAATTCTTACAAAATCCGTTCAGGGGCTCTGATGCAACCTGGATTGACCATATCTAGACCCACAGCTGGATGAGACATAAGGCTGGACACTCTTGGGGCTGAGAGGATTGGTGAGCTTGGGTGAGCAAACGCAGACCCTTTAAAGTCATACTGCGTGGTACCCATGCCGTGGGTCCCAAATCTCCAGGTTCAAGGGCATCTTCCTACATCGAAAACATGCGTGCGAAACCCAGAAGATGGTACACCGTGTGACCGGGAAAGGTTTCTCAAACGCACCTCATTTCTCCTCTCCTTGTGCTCGGGTTCGCCATTCCAGCCGCTCGACTAACAATCTCCCTACTTGGAGAATCAGCACCTTTAACCTCCTGTTTCGGACAGGTCGCAATTTGGCCTGAGGATGAAAGGGAAGAGGGGGAACCAATGAGAGACCAGCTCTAGGTGTTGGGACAGGCACAGGTCACTCTATTTTCCCATCAGGAAGAAGAATGAACCACAGGCTCAGCCTGCCCCCCGGAACCAGAATAGGGCCTGAAGCAATCCTGCGCTTTGGCGGCCAGCTCCCAAAAAAGCGAGTTGACAAATGGAGCTCAGGGGCACTGCAACTCAAAAACCTGCAGAGTTATAAATGATAACTCTCGTCCACAAATATATTGAGGGAAGGCAACGAGGAGGATTGGAAAGCAAGGCAGAATTGCAGGAAACAGGTTTCAGGAGGCAGGCTCGACTCGCCTTGAAAGCACATGAAAAGCGGCAAAGCGTTGACAATGATGCCCTTGGCCAAAAAGGGCGTATGCGTTTTTTCCTGAATATATTCAGGAAAAAACGCATACGCCCTTTTTGGCCAACCAGGCAAGCCGGAAAGGCAAATCAGCGCTACAAAGAAGTCTCGCTTGCCATCGGTCAAAGGGGCCATGCTGAAAAAAGTGTAAACACCAGAAATGCAGGACAGGCCATGGAGACATGGGAGCCTTGCTACGCTGATGGGCGGGCTGTAAATTGCCAACAGCCACTCTGGAGAAGTGTACGGTGTGTCCTGAAACATGTAATAAGCACAGCTTCGAGAGCATAGGGCACTTCCACTCATGGGCGTATAAATCGGGAAACCTAAAAATCAACAAGACACAGGCACCCCAAAGTTTAGGGCTGCTCTGTTTCCAAGAACCTCCACTTCGGTACACCTTCAATATCCCAGGAAAGCGAAAAATGGATAAAGAAGTTGTGGTACTTAGGCACAATGGAATATCACTCAGCCATGAAATCAATGTCATAAGGCTAGTAGCAGCAGGATGAGTGGATTTAGGTACGATGACTCTCAGTGAAAAAAGTCACAGAGAAAAAGACACTTATCCTAAGATATCACTGAGAGAGGGAATGTCAAAATCGCTACACTTGAACGGAATTACAAAACAGAACAGAGTCACACATTTAGAAAACACACTATGGCTGCTTAACGGGAAAGGTGAGGTGGGGTGATGCATAAAACAAGGGTTTGAAATTAGCTCAGATACCGTTCCACAAGCCAAATATGTAATAGACAAGACCTACTCCCTGCTCAGTGAACTGGACTCAACAGCCCCTATTCACCGCCCAAGAATACATCTGACTAGTAAGAGTCTTAAAACCTATGTATTGATCTCTCTCTGGAAGTGAATCAAGAGGGTGTAAAGCGGCATAAACACAGCAGTGAAAAGCAGCTAAACCCCATTATAAAAATAGATTACTTAAAAAAAAACCCCATAAAACAAAGACAGTGAAAGAGAGAGAAATTCTTACAAAATCCGTTCAGGGGCTCTGATGCAACCTGGATTGACCATATCTAGACCCACAGCTGGATGAGACATAAGGCTGGACACTCTTGGGGCTGAGAGGATTGGTGAGCTTGGGTGAGCAAACGCAGACCCTTTAAAGTCATACTGCGTGGTACCCATGCCGTGGGTCCCAAATCTCCAGGTTCAAGGGCATCTTCCTACATCGAAAACATGCGTGCGAAACCCAGAAGATGGTACACCGTGTGACCGGGAAAGGTTTCTCAAACGCACCTCATTTCTCCTCTCCTTGTGCTCGGGTTCGCCATTCCAGCCGCTCGACTAACAATCTCCCTACTTGGAGAATCAGCACCTTTAACCTCCTGTTTCGGACAGGTCGCAATTTGGCCTGAGGATGAACGGGAAGAGGGGGAACCAATGAGAGACCAGCTCTAGGTGTTGGGACAGGCACAGGTCACTCTATTTTCCCATCAGGAAGAAGAATGAACCACAGGCTCAGCCTGCCCCCCGGAACCAGAATAGGGCCTGAAGCAATCCTGCGCTTTGGCGGCCAGCTCCCAAAAAAGCGAGTTGACAAATGGAGCTCAGGGGCACTGCAACTCACAAACCTGCAGAGTTATAAATGATAACTCTCGTCCACAAATATATTGAGGGAAGGCAACGAGGAGGATTGGAAAGCAAGGCAGAATTGCAGGAAACAGGTTTCAGGAGGCAGGCTCGACTCGCCTTGAAAGCACATGAAAAGCGGCAAAGCGTTGACAATGATGCCCTTGGCCAAAAAGGGCGTATGCGTTTTTTCCTGAATATATTCAGGAAAAAACGCATACGCCCTTTTTGGCCAACCAGGCAAGCCGGAAAGGCAAATCAGCGCTACAAAGAAGTCTCGCTTGCCATCGGTCCAAAGGGCCATGCTGAAAAAAGTGTAAACACCAGAAATGCAGGACAGGCCATGGAGACATGGGAGCCTTGCTACGCTGATGGGCGGGCTGTAAATTGCCAACAGCCACTCTGGAGAAGTGTACGGTGTGTCCTGAAACATGTAATAAGCACAGCTTCGAGAGCATAGGGCACTTCCACTCATGGGCGTATAAATCGGGAAACCTAAAAATCAACAAGACACAGGCACCCCAAAGTTTAGGGCTGCTCTGTTTCCAAGAACCTCCACTTCGGTACACCTTCAATATCCCAGGAAAGCGAAAAATGGATAAAGAAGTTGTGGTACTTAGGCACAATGGAATATCACTCAGCCATGAAATCAATGTCATAAGGCTAGTAGCAGCAGGATGAGTGGATTTAGGTACGATGACTCTCAGTGAAAAAAGTCACAGAGAAAAAGACACTTATCCTAAGATATCACTGAGAGAGGGAATGTCAAAATCGCTACACTTGAACTGAATTACAAAACAGAACAGAGTCACACATTTAGAAAACACACTATGGCTGCTTAACGGGAAAGGTGAGGTGGGGTGATGCATAAAACAAGGGTTTGAAATTAGCTCAGATACCGTTCCACAAGCCAAATATGTAATAGACAAGACCTACTCCCTGCTCAGTGAACTGGACTCAACAGCCCCTATTCACCACCCAAGAATACATCTGACTAGTAAGAGTCTTAAAACCTATGTATTGATCTCTCTCTGGAAGTGAATCAAGAGGGTGTAAAGCGGCATAAACACAGCAGTGAAAAGCAGCTAAACCCCATTATAAAAATAGATTACTTAAAAAAAAACCCCATAAAACAAAGACAGTGAAAGAGAGAGAAATTCTTACAAAATCCGTTCAGGGGCTCTGATGCAACCTGGATTGACCATATCTAGACCCACAGCTGGATGAGACATAAGGCTGGACACTCTTGGGGCTGAGAGGATTGGTGAGCTTGGGTGAGCAAACGCAGACCCTTTAAAGTCATACTGCGTGGTACCCATGCCGTGGGTCCCAAATCTCCAGGTTCAAGGGCATCTTCCTACATCGAAAACATGCGTGCGAAACCCAGAAGATGGTACACCGTGTGACCGGGAAAGGTTTCTCAAACGCACCTCATTTCTCCTCTCCTTGTGCTCGGGTTCGCCATTCCAGCCGCTCGACTAACAATCTCCCTACTTGGAGAATCAGCACCTTTAACCTCCTGTTTCGGACAGGTCGCAATTTGGCCTGAGGATGAAAGGGAAGAGGGGGAACCAATGAGAGACCAGCTCTAGGTGTTGGGACAGGCACAGGTCACTCTATTTTCCCATCAGGAAGAAGAATGAACCACAGGCTCAGCCTGCCCCCCGGAACCAGAATAGGGCCTGAAGCAATCCTGCGCTTTGGCGGCCAGCTCCCAAAAAAGCGAGTTGACAAATGGAGCTCAGGGGCACTGCAACTCACAAACCTGCAGAGTTATAAATGATAACTCTCGTCCACAAATATATTGAGGGAAGGCAACGAGGAGGATTGGAAAGCAAGGCAGAATTGCAGGAAACAGGTTTCAGGAGGCAGGCTCGACTCGCCTTGAAAGCACATGAAAAGCGGCAAAGCGTTGACAATGATGCCCTTGGCCAAAAAGGGCGTATGCGTTTTTTCCTGAATATATTCAGGAAAAAACGCATACGCCCTTTTTGGCCAATCAGGCAAGCCGGAAAGGCAAATCAGCGCTACAAAGAAGTCTCGCTTGCCATCGGTCAAAGGGGCCATGCTGAAAAAAGTGTAAACACCAGAAATGCAGGACAGGCCATGGAGACATGGGAGCCTTGCTACGCTGATGGGCGGGCTGTAAATTGCCAACAGCCACTCTGGAGAAGTGTACGGTGTGTCCTGAAACATGTAATAAGCACAGCTTCGAGAGCATAGGGCACTTCCACTCATGGGCGTATAAATCGGGAAACCTAAAAATCAACAAGACACAGGCACCCCAAAGTTTAGGGCTGCTCTGTTTCCAAGAACCTCCACTTCGGTACACCTTCAATATCCCAGGAAAGCGAAAAATGGATAAAGAAGTTGTGGTACTTAGGCACAATGGAATATCACTCAGCCATGAAATCAATGTCATAAGGCTAGTAGCAGCAGGATGAGTGGATTTAGGTACGATGACTCTCAGTGAAAAAAGTCACAGAGAAAAAGACACTTATCCTAAGATATCACTGAGAGAGGGAATGTCAAAATCGCTACACTTGAACTGAATTACAAAACAGAACAGAGTCACACATTTAGAAAACACACTATGGCTGCTTAACGGGAAAGGTGAGGTGGGGTGATGCATAAAACAAGGGTTTGAAATTAGCTCAGATACCGTTCCACAAGCCAAATATGTAATAGACAAGACCTACTCCCTGCTCAGTGAACTGGACTCAACAGCCCCTATTCACCACCCAAGAATACATCTGACTAGTAAGAGTCTTAAAACCTATGTATTGATCTCTCTCTGGAAGTGAATCAAGAGGGTGTAAAGCGGCATAAACACAGCAGTGAAAAGCAGCTAAACCCCATTATAAAAATAGATTACTTAAAAAAAAACCCCATAAAACAAAGACAGTGAAAGAGAGAGAAATTCTTACAAAATCCGTTCAGGGGCTCTGATGCAACCTGGATTGACCATATCTAGACCCACAGCTGGATGAGACATAAGGCTGGACACTCTTGGGGCTGAGAGGATTGGTGAGCTTGGGTGAGCAAACGCAGACCCTTTAAAGTCATACTGCGTGGTACCCATGCCGTGGGTCCCAAATCTCCAGGTTCAAGGGCATCTTCCTACATCGAAAACATGCGTGCGAAACCCAGAAGATGGTACACCGTGTGACCGGGAAAGGTTTCTCAAACGCACCTCATTTCTCCTCTCCTTGTGCTCGGGTTCGCCATTCCAGCCGCTCGACTAACAATCTCCCTACTTGGAGAATCAGCACCTTTAACCTCCTGTTTCGGACAGGTCGCAATTTGGCCTGAGGATGAAAGGGAAGAGGGGGAACCAATGAGAGACCAGCTCTAGGTGTTGGGACAGGCACAGGTCACTCTATTTTCCCATCAGGAAGAAGAATGAACCACAGGCTCAGCCTGCCCCCCGGAACCAGAATAGGGCCTGAAGCAATCCTGCGCTTTGGCGGCCAGCTCCCAAAAAAGCGAGTTGACAAATGGAGCTCAGGGGCACTGCAACTCAAAAACCTGCAGAGTTATAAATGATAACTCTCGTCCACAAATATATTGAGGGAAGGCAACGAGGAGGATTGGAAAGCAAGGCAGAATTGCAGGAAACAGGTTTCAGGAGGCAGGCTCGACTCGCCTTGAAAGCACATGAAAAGCGGCAAAGCGTTGACAATGATGCCCTTGGCCAAAAAGGGCGTATGCGTTTTTTCCTGAATATATTCAGGAAAAAACGCATACGCCCTTTTTGGCCAACCAGGCAAGCCGGAAAGGCAAATCAGCGCTACAAAGAAGTCTCGCTTGCCATCGGTCAAAGGGGCCATGCTGAAAAAAGTGTAAACACCAGAAATGCAGGACAGGCCATGGAGACATGGGAGCCTTGCTACGCTGATGGGCGGGCTGTAAATTGCCAACAGCCACTCTGGAGAAGTGTACGGTGTGTCCTGAAACATGTAATAAGCACAGCTTCGAGAGCATAGGGCACTTCCACTCATGGGCGTATAAATCGGGAAACCTAAAAATCAACAAGACACAGGCACCCCAAAGTTTAGGGCTGCTCTGTTTCCAAGAACCTCCACTTCGGTACACCTTCAATATCCCAGGAAAGCGAAAAATGGATAAAGAAGTTGTGGTACTTAGGCACAATGGAATATCACTCAGCCATGAAATCAATGTCATAAGGCTAGTAGCAGCAGGATGAGTGGATTTAGGTACGATGACTCTCAGTGAAAAAAGTCACAGAGAAAAAGACACTTATCCTAAGATATCACTGAGAGAGGGAATGTCAAAATCGCTACACTTGAACGGAATTACAAAACAGAACAGAGTCACACATTTAGAAAACACACTATGGCTGCTTAACGGGAAAGGTGAGGTGGGGTGATGCATAAAACAAGGGTTTGAAATTAGCTCAGATACCGTTCCACAAGCCAAATATGTAATAGACAAGACCTACTCCCTGCTCAGTGAACTGGACTCAACAGCCCCTATTCACCGCCCAAGAATACATCTGACTAGTAAGAGTCTTAAAACCTATGTATTGATCTCTCTCTGGAAGTGAATCAAGAGGGTGTAAAGCGGCATAAACACAGCAGTGAAAAGCAGCTAAACCCCATTATAAAAATAGATTACTTAAAAAAAAACCCCATAAAACAAAGACAGTGAAAGAGAGAGAAATTCTTACAAAATCCGTTCAGGGGCTCTGATGCAACCTGGATTGACCATATCTAGACCCACAGCTGGATGAGACATAAGGCTGGACACTCTTGGGGCTGAGAGGATTGGTGAGCTTGGGTGAGCAAACGCAGACCCTTTAAAGTCATACTGCGTGGTACCCATGCCGTGGGTCCCAAATCTCCAGGTTCAAGGGCATCTTCCTACATCGAAAACATGCGTGCGAAACCCAGAAGATGGTACACCGTGTGACCGGGAAAGGTTTCTCAAACGCACCTCATTTCTCCTCTCCTTGTGCTCGGGTTCGCCATTCCAGCCGCTCAACTAACAATCTCCCTACTTGGAGAATCAGCACCTTTAACCTCCTGTTTCGGACAGGTCGCAATTTGGCCTGAGGATGAACGGGAAGAGGGGGAACCAATGAGAGACTAGCTCTAGGTGTTGGGACAGGCACAGGTCACTCTATTTTCCCATCAGGAAGAAGAATGAACCACAGGCTCAGCCTGCCCCCCGGAACCAGAATAGGGCCTGAAGCAATCCTGCGCTTTGGCGGCCAGCTCCCAAAAAAGCGAGTTGACAAATGGAGCTCAGGGGCACTGCAACTCACAAACCTGCAGAGTTATAAATGATAACTCTCGTCCACAAATATATTGAGGGAAGGCAACGAGGAGGATTGGAAAGCAAGGCAGAATTGCAGGAAACAGGTTTCAGGAGGCAGGCTCGACTCGCCTTGAAAGCACATGAAAAGCGGCAAAGCGTTGACAATGATGCCCTTGGCCAAAAAGGGCGTATGCGTTTTTTCCTGAATATATTCAGGAAAAAACGCATACGCCCTTTTTGGCCAACCAGGCAAGCCGGAAAGGCAAATCAGCGCTACAAAGAAGTCTCGCTTGCCATCGGTCAAAAGGGCCATGCTGAAAAAAGTGTAAACACCAGAAATGCAGGACAGGCCATGGAGACATGGGAGCCTTGCTACGCTGATGGGCGGGCTGTAAATTGCCAACAGCCACTCTGGAGAAGTGTACGGTGTGTCCTGAAACATGTAATAAGCACAGCTTCGAGAGCATAGGGCACTTCCACTCATGGGCGTATAAATCGGGAAACCTAAAAATCAACAAGACACAGGCACCCCAAAGTTTAGGGCTGCTCTGTTTCCAAGAACCTCCACTTCGGTACACCTTCAATATCCCAGGAAAGCGAAAAATGGATAAAGAAGTTGTGGTACTTAGGCACAATGGAATATCACTCAGCCATGAAATCAATGTCATAAGGCTAGTAGCAGCAGGATGAGTGGATTTAGGTACGATCACTCTCAGTGAAATAAGTCACAGAGAAAAAGACACTTATCCTAAGATATCACTGAGAGAGGGAATGTCAAAATCGCTACACTTGAACTGAATTACAAAACAGAACAGAGTCACACATTTAGAAAACACACTATGGCTGCTTAACGGGAAAGGTGAGGTGGGGTGATGCATAAAACAAGGGTTTGAAATTAGCTCAGATACCGTTCCACAAGCCAAATATGTAATAGACAAGACCTACTCCCTGCTCAGTGAACTGGACTCAACAGCCCCTATTCACCGCCCAAGAATACATCTGACTAGTAAGAGTCTTAAAACCTATGTATTGATCTCTCTCTGGAAGTGAATCAAGAGGGTGTAAAGCGGCATAAACACAGCAGTGAAAAGCAGCTAAACCCCATTATAAAAATAGATTACTTAAAAAAAAACCCCATAAAACAAAGACAGTGAAAGAGAGAGAAATTCTTACAAAATCCGTTCAGGGGCTCTGATGCAACCTGGATTGACCATATCTAGACCCACAGCTGGATGAGACATAAGGCTGGACACTCTTGGGGCTGAGAGGATTGGTGAGCTTGGGTGAGCAAACGCAGACCCTTTAAAGTCATACTGCGTGGTACCCATGCCGTGGGTCCCAAATCTCCAGGTTCAAGGGCATCTTCCTACATCGAAAACATGCGTGCGAAACCCAGAAGATGGTACACCGTGTGATCGGGAAAGGTTTCTCAAACGCACCTCATTTCTCCTCTCCTTGTGCTCGGGTTCGCCATTCCAGCCGCTCGACTAACAATCTCCCTACTTGGAGAATCAGCACCTTTAACCTCCTGTTTCGGACAGGTCGCAATTTGGCCTGAGGATGAACGGGAAGAGGGGGAACCAATGAGAGACCAGCTCTAGGTGTTGGGACAGGCACAGGTCACTCTATTTTCCCATCAGGAAGAAGAATGAACCACAGGCTCAGCCTGCCCCCCGGAACCAGAATACGGCCTGAAGCAATCCTGCGCTTTGGCGGCCAGCTCCCAAAAAAGCGAGTTGACAAATGGAGCTCAGGGGCACTGCAACTCAAAAACCTGCAGAGTTATAAATGATAACTCTCGTCCACAAATATATTGAGGGAAGGCAACGAGGAGGATTGGAAAGCAAGGCAGAATTGCAGGAAACAGGTTTCAGGAGGCAGGCTCGACTCGCCTTGAAAGCACATGAAAAGCGGCAAAGCGTTGACAATGATGCCCTTGGCCAAAAAGGGCGTATGCGTTTTTTCCTGAATATATTCAGGAAAAAACGCATACGCCCTTTTTGGCCAACCAGGCAAGCCGGAAAGGCAAATCAGCGCTACAAAGAAGTCTCGCTTGCCATCGGTCAAAGGGGCCATGCTGAAAAAAGTGTAAACACCAGAAATGCAGGACAGGCCATGGAGACATGGGAGCCTTGCTACGCTGATGGGCGGGCTGTAAATTGCCAACAGCCACTCTGGAGAAGTGTACGGTGTGTCCTGAAACATGTAATAAGCACAGCTTCGAGAGCATAGGGCACTTCCACTCATGGGCGTATAAATCGGGAAACCTAAAAATCAACAAGACACAGGCACCCCAAAGTTTAGGGCTGCTCTGTTTCCAAGAACCTCCACTTCGGTACACCTTCAATATCCCAGGAAAGCGAAAAATGGATAAAGAAGTTGTGGTACTTAGGCACAATGGAATATCACTCAGCCATGAAATCAATGTCATAAGGCTAGTAGCAGCAGGATGAGTGGATTTAGGTACGATGACTCTCAGTGAAAAAAGTCACAGAGAAAAAGACACTTATCCTAAGATATCACTGAGAGAGGGAATGTCAAAATCGCTACACTTGAACGGAATTACAAAACAGAACAGAGTCACACATTTAGAAAACACACTATGGCTGCTTAACGGGAAAGGTGAGGTGGGGTGATGCATAAAACAAGGGTTTGAAATTAGCTCAGATACCGTTCCACAAGCCAAATATGTAATAGACAAGACCTACTCCCTGCTCAGTGAACTGGACTCAACAGCCCCTATTCACCGCCCAAGAATACATCTGACTAGTAAGAGTCTTAAAACCTATGTATTGATCTCTCTCTGGAAGTGAATCAAGAGGGTGTAAAGCGGCATAAACACAGCAGTGAAAAGCAGCTAAACCCCATTATAAAAATAGATTACTTAAAAAAAAACCCCATAAAACAAAGACAGTGAAAGAGAGAGAAATTCTTACAAAATCCGTTCAGGGGCTCTGATGCAACCTGGATTGACCATATCTAGACCCACAGCTGGATGAGACATAAGGCTGGACACTCTTGGGGCTGAGAGGATTGGTGAGCTTGGGTGAGCAAACGCAGACCCTTTAAAGTCATACTGCGTGGTACCCATGCCGTGGGTCCCAAATCTCCAGGTTCAAGGGCATCTTCCTACATCGAAAACATGCGTGCGAAACCCAGAAGATGGTACACCGTGTGACCGGGAAAGGTTTCTCAAACGCACCTCATTTCTCCTCTCCTTGTGCTCGGGTTCGCCATTCCAGCCGCTCGACTAACAATCTCCCTACTTGGAGAATCAGCACCTTTAACCTCCTGTTTCGGACAGGTCGCAATTTGGCCTGAGGATGAACGGGAAGAGGGGGAACCAATGAGAGACCAGCTCTAGGTGTTGGGACAGGCACAGGTCACTCTATTTTCCCATCAGGAAGAAGAATGAACCACAGGCTCAGCCTGCCCCCCGGAACCAGAATAGGGCCTGAAGCAATCCTGCGCTTTGGCGGCCAGCTCCCAAAAAAGCGAGTTGACAAATGGAGCTCAGGGGCACTGCAACTCACAAACCTGCAGAGTTATAAATGATAACTCTCGTCCACAAATATATTGAGGGAAGGCAACGAGGAGGATTGGAAAGCAAGGCAGAATTGCAGGAAACAGGTTTCAGGAGGCAGGCTCGACTCGCCTTGAAAGCACATGAAAAGCGGCAAAGCGTTGACAATGATGCCCTTGGCCAAAAAGGGCGTATGCGTTTTTTCCTGAATATATTCAGGAAAAAACGCATACGCCCTTTTTGGCCAACCAGGCAAGCCGGAAAGGCAAATCAGCGCTACAAAGAAGTCTCGCTTGCCATCGGTCCAAAGGGCCATGCTGAAAAAAGTGTAAACACCAGAAATGCAGGACAGGCCATGGAGACATGGGAGCCTTGCTACGCTGATGGGCGGGCTGTAAATTGCCAACAGCCACTCTGGAGAAGTGTACGGTGTGTCCTGAAACATGTAATAAGCACAGCTTCGAGAGCATAGGGCACTTCCACTCATGGGCGTATAAATCGGGAAACCTAAAAATCAACAAGACACAGGCACCCCAAAGTTTAGGGCTGCTCTGTTTCCAAGAACCTCCACTTCGGTACACCTTCAATATCCCAGGAAAGCGAAAAATGGATAAAGAAGTTGTGGTACTTAGGCACAATGGAATATCACTCAGCCATGAAATCAATGTCATAAGGCTAGTAGCAGCAGGATGAGTGGATTTAGGTACGATCACTCTCAGTGAAATAAGTCACAGAGAAAAAGACACTTATCCTAAGATATCACTGAGAGAGGGAATGTCAAAATCGCTACACTTGAACTGAATTACAAAACAGAACAGAGTCACACATTTAGAAAACACACTATGGCTGCTTAACGGGAAAGGTGAGGTGGGGTGATGCATAAAACAAGGGTTTGAAATTAGCTCAGATACCGTTCCACAAGCCAAATATGTAATAGACAAGACCTACTCCCTGCTCAGTGAACTGGACTCAACAGCCCCTATTCACCGCCCAAGAATACATCTGACTAGTAAGAGTCTTAAAACCTATGTATTGATCTCTCTCTGGAAGTGAATCAAGAGGGTGTAAAGCGGCATAAACACAGCAGTGAAAAGCAGCTAAACCCCATTATAAAAATAGATTACTTAAAAAAAAACCCCATAAAACAAAGACAGTGAAAGAGAGAGAAATTCTTACAAAATCCGTTCAGGGGCTCTGATGCAACCTGGATTGACCATATCTAGACCCACAGCTGGATGAGACATAAGGCTGGACACTCTTGGGGCTGAGAGGATTGGTGAGCTTGGGTGAGCAAACGCAGACCCTTTAAAGTCATACTGCGTGGTACCCATGCCGTGGGTCCCAAATCTCCAGGTTCAAGGGCATCTTCCTACATCGAAAACATGCGTGCGAAACCCAGAAGATGGTACACCGTGTGATCGGGAAAGGTTTCTCAAACGCACCTCATTTCTCCTCTCCTTGTGCTCCGGTTCGCCATTCCAGCCGCTCGACTAACAATCTCCCTACTTGGAGAATCAGCACCTTTAACCTCCTGTTTCGGACAGGTCGCAATTTGGCCTGAGGATGAACGGGAAGAGGGGGAACCAATGAGAGACCAGCTCTAGGTGTTGGGACAGGCACAGGTCACTCTATTTTCCCATCAGGAAGAAGAATGAACCACAGGCTCAGCCTGCCCCCCGGAACCAGAATACGGCCTGAAGCAATCCTGCGCTTTGGCGGCCAGCTCCCAAAAAAGCGAGTTGACAAATGGAGCTCAGGGGCACTGCAACTCACAAACCTGCAGAGTTATAAATGATAACTCTCGTCCACAAATATATTGAGGGAAGGCAACGAGGAGGATTGGAAAGCAAGGCAGAATTGCAGGAAACAGGTTTCAGGAGGCAGACTCGACTCGCCTTGAAAGCACATGAAAAGCGGCAAAGCGTTGACAATGATGCCCTTGGCCAAAAAGGGCGTATGCGTTTTTTCCTGAATATATTCAGGAAAAAACGCATACGCCCTTTTTGGCCAACCAGGCAAGCCGGAAAGGCAAATCAGCGCTACAAAGAAGTCTCGCTTGCCATAGGTCAAAAGGGCCATGCTGAAAAAAGTGTAAACACCAGAAATGCAGGACAGGCCATGGAGACATGGGAGCCTTGCTACGCTGATGGGCGGGCTGTAAATTGCCAACAGCCACTCTGGAGAAGTGTACGGTGTGTCCTGAAACATGTAATAAGCACAGCTTCGAGAGCATAGGGCACTTCCACTCATGGGCGTATAAATCGGGAAACCTAAAAATCAACAAGACACAGGCACCCCAAAGTTTAGGGCTGCTCTGTTTCCAAGAACCTCCACTTCGGTACACCTTCAATATCCCAGGAAAGCGAAAAATGGATAAAGAAGTTGTGGTACTTAGGCACAATGGAATATCACTCAGCCATGAAATCAATGTCATAAGGCTAGTAGCAGCAGGATGAGTGGATTTAGGTACGATGACTCTCAGTGAAAAAAGTCACAGAGAAAAAGACACTTATCCTAAGATATCACTGAGAGAGGGAATGTCAAAATCGCTACACTTGAACGGAATTACAAAACAGAACAGAGTCACACATTTAGAAAACACACTATGGCTGCTTAACGGGAAAGGTGAGGTGGGGTGATGCATAAAACAAGGGTTTGAAATTAGCTCAGATACCGTTCCACAAGCCAAATATGTAATAGACAAGACCTACTCCCTGCTCAGTGAACTGGACTCAACAGCCCCTATTCACCGCCCAAGAATACATCTGACTAGTAAGAGTCTTAAAACCTATGTATTGATCTCTCTCTGGAAGTGAATCAAGAGGGTGTAAAGCGGCATAAACACAGCAGTGAAAAGCAGCTAAACCCCATTATAAAAATAGATTACTTAAAAAAAAACCCCATAAAACAAAGACAGTGAAAGAGAGAGAAATTCTTACAAAATCCGTTCAGGGGCTCTGATGCAACCTGGATTGACCATATCTAGACCCACAGCTGGATGAGACATAAGGCTGGACACTCTTGGGGCTGAGAGGATTGGTGAGCTTGGGTGAGCAAACGCAGACCCTTTAAAGTCATACTGCGTGGTACCCATGCCGTGGGTCCCAAATCTCCAGGTTCAAGGGCATCTTCCTACATCGAAAACATGCGTGCGAAACCCAGAAGATGGTACACCGTGTGACCGGGAAAGGTTTCTCAAACGCACCTCATTTCTCCTCTCCTTGTGCTCGGGTTCGCCATTCCAGCCGCTCGACTAACAGTCTCCCTACTTGGAGAATCAGCACCTTTAACCTCCTGTTTCGGACAGGTCGCAATTTGGCCTGAGGATGAACGGGAAGAGGGGGAACCAATGAGAGACCAGCTCTAGGTGTTGGGACAGGCACAGGTCACTCTATTTTCCCATCAGGAAGAAGAATGAACCACAGGCTCAGCCTGCCCCCCGGAACCAGAATAGGGCCTGAAGCAATCCTGCGCTTTGGCGGCCAGCTCCCAAAAAAGCGAGTTGACAAATGGAGCTCAGGGGCACCGCAACTCACAAACCTGCAGAGTTATAAATGATAACTCTCGTCCACAAATATATTGAGGGAAGGCAACGAGGAGGATTGGAAAGCAAGGCAGAATTGCAGGAAACAGGTTTCAGGAGGCAGACTCGACTCGCCTTGAAAGCACATGAAAAGCGGCAAAGCGTTGACAATGATGCCCTTGGCCAAAAAGGGCGTATGCGTTTTTTCCTGAATATATTCAGGAAAAAACGCATACGCCCTTTTTGGCCAACCAGGCAAGCCGGAAAGGCAAATCAGCGCTACAAAGAAGTCTCGCTTGCCATCGGTCCAAAGGGCCATGCTGAAAAAAGTGTAAACACCAGAAATGCAGGACAGGCCATGGAGACATGGGAGCCTTGCTACGCTGATGGGCGGGCTGTAAATTGCCAACAGCCACTCTGGAGAAGTGTACGGTGTGTCCTGAAACATGTAATAAGCACAGCTTCGAGAGCATAGGGCACTTCCACTCATGGGCGTATAAATCGGGAAACCTAAAAATCAACAAGACACAGGCACCCCAAAGTTTAGGGCTGCTCTGTTTCCAAGAACCTCCACTTCGGTACACCTTCAATATCCCAGGAAAGCGAAAAATGGATAAAGAAGTTGTGGTACTTAGGCACAATGGAATATCACTCAGCCATGAAATCAATGTCATAAGGCTAGTAGCAGCAGGATGAGTGGATTTAGGTACGATGACTCTCAGTGAAAAAAGTCACAGAGAAAAAGACACTTATCCTAAGATATCACTGAGAGAGGGAATGTCAAAATCGCTACACTTGAACTGAATTACAAAACAGAACAGAGTCACACATTTAGAAAACACACTATGGCTGCTTAACGGGAAAGGTGAGGTGGGGTGATGCATAAAACAAGGGTTTGAAATTAGCTCAGATACCGTTCCACAAGCCAAATATGTAATAGACAAGACCTACTCCCTGCTCAGTGAACTGGACTCAACAGCCCCTATTCACCGCCCAAGAATACATCTGACTAGTAAGAGTCTTAAAACCTATGTATTGATCTCTCTCTGGAAGTGAATCAAGAGGGTGTAAAGCGGCATAAACACAGCAGTGAAAAGCAGCTAAACCCCATTATAAAAATAGATTACTTAAAAAAAAACCCCATAAAACAAAGACAGTGAAAGAGAGAGAAATTCTTACAAAATCCGTTCAGGGGCTCTGATGCAACCTGGATTGACCATATCTAGACCCACAGCTGGATGAGACATAAGGCTGGACACTCTTGGAGCTGAGAGGATTGGTGAGCTTGGGTGAGCAAACGCAGACCCTTTAAAGTCATACTGCGTGGTACCCATGCCGTGGGTCCCAAATCTCCAGGTTCAAGGGCATCTTCCTACATCGAAAACATGCGTGCGAAACCCAGAAGATGGTACACCGTGTGATCGGGAAAGGTTTCTCAAACGCACCTCATTTCTCCTCTCCTTGTGCTCGGGTTCGCCATTCCAGCCGCTCGACTAACAATCTCCCTACTTGGAGAATCAGCACCTTTAACCTCCTGTTTCATACAGGTCGCAATTTGGCCTGAGGATGAACGGGAAGAGGGGGAACCAATGAGAGACTAGCTCTAGGTGTTGGGACAGGCACAGGTCACTCTATTTTCCCATCAGGAAGAAGAATGAACCACAGGCTCAGCCTGCCCCCCGGAACCAGAATAGGGCCTGAAGCAATCCTGCGCTTTGGCGGCCAGCTCCCAAAAAAGCGAGTTGACAAATGGAGCTCAGGGGCACTGCAACTCACAAACCTGCAGAGTTATAAATGATAACTCTCGTCCACAAATATATTGAGGGAAGGCAACGAGGAGGATTGGAAAGCAAGACAGAATTGCAGGAAACAGGTTTCAGGAGGCAGACTCGACTCGCCTTGAAAGCACATGAAAAGCGGCAAAGCGTTGACAATGATGCCCTTGGCCAAAAAGGGCGTATGCGTTTTTTCCTGAATATATTCAGGAAAAAACGCATACGCCCTTTTTGGCCAACCAGGCAAGCCGGAAAGGCAAATCAGCGCTATAAAGAAGTCTCGCTTGCCATCGGTCAAAAGGGCCATGCTGAAAAAAGTGTACACACCAGAAATGCAGGACAGGCCATGGAGACAAGGGAGCCTTGCTACGCTGATGGGCGGGCTGTAAATTGCCAACAGCCACTCTGGAGAAGTGTACGGTGTGTCCTGAAACATGTAATAAGCACAGCTTCGAGAGCATAGGGCACTTCCACTCATGGGCGTATAAATCGGGAAACCTAAAAATCAACAAGACACAGGCACCCCAAAGTTTAGGGCTGCTCTGTTTCCAAGAACCTCCACTTCGGTACACCTTCAATATCCCAGGAAAGCGAAAAATGGATAAAGAAGTTGTGGTACTTAGGCACAATGGAATATCACTCAGCCATGAAATCAATGTCATAAGGCTAGTAGCAGCAGGATGAGTGGATTTAGGTACGATGACTCTCAGTGAAAAAAGTCACAGAGAAAAAGACACTTATCCTAAGATATCACTGAGAGAGGGAATGTCAAAATCGCTACACTTGAACGGAATTACAAAACAGAACAGAGTCACACATTTAGAAAACACACTATGGCTGCTTAACGGGAAAGGTGAGGTGGGGTGATGCATAAAACAAGGGTTTGAAATTAGCTCAGATACCGTTCCACAAGCCAAATATGTAATAGACAAGACCTACTCCCTGCTCAGTGAACTGGACTCAACAGCCCCTATTCACCGCCCAAGAATACATCTGACTAGTAAGAGTCTTAAAACCTATGTATTGATCTCTCTCTGGAAGTGAATCAAGAGGGTGTAAAGCGGCATAAACACAGCAGTGAAAAGCAGCTAAACCCCATTATAAAAATAGATTACTTAAAAAAAAACCCCATAAAACAAAGACAGTGAAAGAGAGAGAAATTCTTACAAAATCCGTTCAGGGGCTCTGATGCAACCTGGATTGACCATATCTAGACCCACAGCTGGATGAGACATAAGGCTGGACACTCTTGGGGCTGAGAGGATTGGTGAGCTTGGGTGAGCAAACGCAGACCCTTTAAAGTCATACTGCGTGGTACCCATGCCGTGGGTCCCAAATCTCCAGGTTCAAGGGCATCTTCCTACATCGAAAACATGCGTGCGAAACCCAGAAGATGGTACACCGTGTGACCGGGAAAGGTTTCTCAAACGCACCTCATTTCTCCTCTCCTTGTGCTCGGGTTCGCCATTCCAGCCGCTCGACTAACAGTCTCCCTACTTGGAGAATCAGCACCTTTAACCTCCTGTTTCGGACAGGTCGCAATTTGGCCTGAGGATGAACGGGAAGAGGGGGAACCAATGAGAGACCAGCTCTAGGTGTTGGGACAGGCACAGGTCACTCTATTTTCCCATCAGGAAGAAGAATGAACCACAGGCTCAGCCTGCCCCCCGGAACCAGAATAGGGCCTGAAGCAATCCTGCGCTTTGGCGGCCAGCTCCCAAAAAAGCGAGTTGACAAATGGAGCTCAGGGGCACCGCAACTCACAAACCTGCAGAGTTATAAATGATAACTCTCGTCCACAAATATATTGAGGGAAGGCAACGAGGAGGATTGGAAAGCAAGGCAGAATTGCAGGAAACAGGTTTCAGGAGGCAGACTCGACTCGCCTTGAAAGCACATGAAAAGCGGCAAAGCGTTGACAATGATGCCCTTGGCCAAAAAGGGCGTATGCGTTTTTTCCTGAATATATTCAGGAAAAAACGCATACGCCCTTTTTGGCCAACCAGGCAAGCCGGAAAGGCAAATCAGCGCTACAAAGAAGTCTCGCTTGCCATCGGTCCAAAGGGCCATGCTGAAAAAAGTGTAAACACCAGAAATGCAGGACAGGCCATGGAGACATGGGAGCCTTGCTACGCTGATGGGCGGGCTGTAAATTGCCAACAGCCACTCTGGAGAAGTGTACGGTGTGTCCTGAAACATGTAATAAGCACAGCTTCGAGAGCATAGGGCACTTCCACTCATGGGCGTATAAATCGGGAAACCTAAAAATCAACAAGACACAGGCACCCCAAAGTTTAGGGCTGCTCTGTTTCCAAGAACCTCCACTTCGGTACACCTTCAATATCCCAGGAAAGCGAAAAATGGATAAAGAAGTTGTGGTACTTAGGCACAATGGAATATCACTCAGCCATGAAATCAATGTCATAAGGCTAGTAGCAGCAGGATGAGTGGATTTAGGTACGATGACTCTCAGTGAAAAAAGTCACAGAGAAAAAGAAACTTATCCTAAGATATCACTGAGAGAGGGAATGTCAAAATCGCTACACTTGAACTGAATTACAAAACAGAACAGAGTCACACATTTAGAAAACACACTATGGCTGCTTAACGGGAAAGGTGAGGTGGGGTGATGCATAAAACAAGGGTTTGAAATTAGCTCAGATACCGTTCCACAAGCCAAATATGTAATAGACAAGACCTACTCCCTGCTCAGTGAACTGGACTCAACAGCCCCTATTCACCGCCCAAGAATACATCTGACTAGTAAGAGTCTTAAAACCTATGTATTGATCTCTCTCTGGAAGTGAATCAAGAGGGTGTAAAGCGGCATAAACACAGCAGTGAAAAGCAGCTAAACCCCATTATAAAAATAGATTACTTAAAAAAAAAACCCATAAAACAAAGACAGTGAAAGAGAGAGAAATTCTTACAAAATCCGTTCAGGGGCTCTGATGCAACCTGGATTGACCATATCTAGACCCACAGCTGGATGAGACATAAGGCTGGACACTCTTGGGGCTGAGAGGATTGGTGAGCTTGGGTGAGCAAACGCAGACCCTTTAAAGTCATACTGCGTGGTACCCATGCCGTGGGTCCCAAATCTCCAGGTTCAAGGGCATCTTCCTACATCGAAAACATGCGTGCGAAACCCAGAAGATGGTACACCGTGTGACCGGGAAAGGTTTCTCAAACGCACCTCATTTCTCCTCTCCTTGTGCTCGGGTTCGCCATTCCAGCCGCTCGACTAACAGTCTCCCTACTTGGAGAATCAGCACCTTTAACCTCCTGTTTCGGACAGGTCGCAATTTGGCCTGAGGATGAACGGGAAGAGGGGGAACCAATGAGAGACCAGCTCTAGGTGTTGGGACAGGCACAGGTCACTCTATTTTCCCATCAGGAAGAAGAATGAACCACAGGCTCAGCCTGCCCCCCGGAACCAGAATAGGGCCTGAAGCAATCCTGCGCTTTGGCGGCCAGCTCCCAAAAAAGCGAGTTGACAAATGGAGCTCAGGGGCACCGCAACTCACAAACCTGCAGAGTTATAAATGATAACTCTCGTCCACAAATATATTGAGGGAAGGCAACGAGGAGGATTGGAAAGCAAGGCAGAATTGCAGGAAACAGGTTTCAGGAGGCAGACTCGACTCGCCTTGAAAGCACATGAAAAGCGGCAAAGCGTTGACAATGATGCCCTTGGCCAAAAAGGGCGTATGCGTTTTTTCCTGAATATATTCAGGAAAAAACGCATACGCCCTTTTTGGCCAACCAGGCAAGCAGGAAAGGCAAATCAGCGCTACAAAGAAGTCTCGCTTGCCATCGGTCAAAAGGGCCATGCTGAAAAAAGTGTAAACACCAGAAATGCAGGACAGGCCATGGAGACATGGGAGCCTTGCTACGCTGATGGGCGGGCTGTAAATTGCCAACAGCCACTCTGGAGAAGTGTACGGTGTGTCCTGAAACATGTAATAAGCACAGCTTCGAGAGCATAGGGCACTTCCACTCATGGGCGTATAAATCGGGAAACCTAAAAATCAACAAGACACAGGCACCCCAAAGTTTAGGGCTGCTCTGTTTCCAAGAACCTCCACTTCGGTACACCTTCAATATCCCAGGAAAGCGAAAAATGGATAAAGAAGTTGTGGTACTTAGGCACAATGGAATATCACTCAGCCATGAAATCAATGTCATAAGGCTAGTAGCAGCAGGATGAGTGGATTTAGGTACGATGACTCTCAGTGAAAAAAGTCACAGAGAAAAAGACACTTATCCTAAGATATCACTGAGAGAGGGAATGTCAAAATCGCTACACTTGAACGGAATTACAAAACAGAACAGAGTCACACATTTAGAAAACACACTATGGCTGCTTAACGGGAAAGGTGAGGTGGGGTGATGCATAAAACAAGGGTTTGAAATTAGCTCAGATACCGTTCCACAAGCCAAATATGTAATAGACAAGACCTACTCCCTGCTCAGTGAACTGGACTCAACAGCCCCTATTCACCGCCCAAGAATACATCTGACTAGTAAGAGTCTTAAAACCTATGTATTGATCTCTCTCTGGAAGTGAATCAAGAGGGTGTAAAGCGGCATAAACACAGCAGTGAAAAGCAGCTAAACCCCATTATAAAAATAGATTACTTAAAAAAAAACCCCATAAAACAAAGACAGTGAAAGAGAGAGAAATTCTTACAAAATCCGTTCAGGGGCTCTGATGCAACCTGGATTGACCATATCTAGACCCACAGCTGGATGAGACATAAGGCTGGACACTCTTGGAGCTGAGAGGATTGGTGAGCTTGGGTGAGCAAACGCAGACCCTTTAAAGTCATACTGCGTGGTACCCATGCCGTGGGTCCCAAATCTCCAGGTTCAAGGGCATCTTCCTACATCGAAAACATGCGTGCGAAACCCAGAAGATGGTACACCGTGTGATCGGGAAAGGTTTCTCAAACGCACCTCATTTCTCCTCTCCTTGTGCTCGGGTTCGCCATTCCAGCCGCTCGACTAACAATCTCCCTACTTGGAGAATCAGCACCTTTAACCTCCTGTTTCATACAGGTCGCAATTTGGCCTGAGGATGAACGGGAAGAGGGGGAACCAATGAGAGACTAGCTCTAGGTGTTGGGACAGGCACAGGTCACTCTATTTTCCCATCAGGAAGAAGAATGAACCACAGGCTCAGCCTGCCCCCCGGAACCAGAATAGGGCCTGAAGCAATCCTGCGCTTTGGCGGCCAGCTCCCAAAAAAGCGAGTTGACAAATGGAGCTCAGGGGCACTGCAACTCACAAACCTGCAGAGTTATAAATGATAACTCTCGTCCACAAATATATTGAGGGAAGGCAACGAGGAGGATTGGAAAGCAAGGCAGAATTGCAGGAAACAGGTTTCAGGAGGCAGACTCGACTCGCCTTGAAAGCACATGAAAAGCGGCAAAGCGTTGACAATGATGCCCTTGGCCAAAAAGGGCGTATGCGTTTTTTCCTGAATATATTCAGGAAAAAACGCATACGCCCTTTTTGGCCAACCAGGCAAGCCGGAAAGGCAAATCAGCGCTACAAAGAAGTCTCGCTTGCCATCGGTCAAAAGGGCCATGCTGAAAAAAGTGTACACACCAGAAATGCAGGACAGGCCATGGAGACAAGTGAGCCTTGCTACGCTGATGGGCGGGCTGTAAATTGCCAACAGCCACTCTGGAGAAGTGTACGGTGTGTCCTGAAACATGTAATAAGCACAGCTTCGAGAGCATAGGGCACTTCCACTCATGGGCGTATAAATCGGGAAACCTAAAAATCAACAAGACACAGGCACCCCAAAGTTTAGGGCTGCTCTGTTTCCAAGAACCTCCACTTCGGTACACCTTCAATATCCCAGGAAAGCGAAAAATGGATAAAGAAGTTGTGGTACTTAGGCACAATGGAATATCACTCAGCCATGAAATCAATGTCATAAGGCTAGTAGCAGCAGGATGAGTGGATTTAGGTACGATGACTCTCAGTGAAAAAAGTCACAGAGAAAAAGACACTTATCCTAAGATATCACTGAGAGAGGGAATGTCAAAATCGCTACACTTGAACGGAATTACAAAACAGAACAGAGTCACACATTTAGAAAACACACTATGGCTGCTTAACGGGAAAGGTGAGGTGGGGTGATGCATAAAACAAGGGTTTGAAATTAGCTCAGATACCGTTCCACAAGCCAAATATGTAATAGACAAGACCTACTCCCTGCTCAGTGAACTGGACTCAACAGCCCCTATTCACCGCCCAAGAATACATCTGACTAGTAAGAGTCTTAAAACCTATGTATTGATCTCTCTCTGGAAGTGAATCAAGAGGGTGTAAAGCGGCATAAACACAGCAGCGAAAAGCAGCTAAACCCCATTATAAAAATAGATTACTTAAAAAAAAAACCCATAAAACAAAGACAGTGAAAGAGAGAGAAATTCTTACAAAATCCGTTCAGGGGCTCTGATGCAACCTGGATTGACCATATCTAGACCCACAGCTGGATGAGACATAAGGCTGGACACTCTTGGAGCTGAGAGGATTGGTGAGCTTGGGTGAGCAAACGCAGACCCTTTAAAGTCATACTGCGTGGTACCCATGCCGTGGGTCCCAAATCTCCAGGTTCAAGGGCATCTTCCTACATCGAAAACATGCGTGCGAAACCCAGAAGATGGTACACCGTGTGATCGGGAAAGGTTTCTCAAACGCACCTCATTTCTCCTCTCCTTGTGCTCGGGTTCGCCATTCCAGCCGCTCGACTAACAATCTCCCTACTTGGAGAATCAGCACCTTTAACCTCCTGTTTCATACAGGTCGCAATTTGGCCTGAGGATGAACGGGAAGAGGGGGAACCAATGAGAGACTAGCTCTAGGTGTTGGGACAGGCACAGGTCACTCTATTTTCCCATCAGGAAGAAGAATGAACCACAGGCTCAGCCTGCCCCCCGGAACCAGAATACGGCCTGAAGCAATCCTGCGCTTTGGCGGCCAGCTCCCAAAAAAGCGAGTTGACAAATGGAGCTCAGGGGCACTGCAACTCACAAACCTGCAGAGTTATAAATGATAACTCTCGTCCACAAATATATTGAGGGAAGGCAACGAGGAGGATTGGAAAGCAAGGCAGAATTGCAGGAAACAGGTTTCAGGAGGCAGACTCGACTCGCCTTGAAAGCACATGAAAAGCGGCAAAGCGTTGACAATGATGCCCTTGGCCAAAAAGGGCGTATGCGTTTTTTCCTGAATATATTCAGGAAAAAACGCATACGCCCTTTTTGGCCAACCAGGCAAGCCGGAAAGGCAAATCAGCGCTACAAAGAAGTCTCGCTTGCCATCGGTCCAAAGGGCCATGCTGAAAAAAGTGTAAACACCAGAAATGCAGGACAGGCCATGGAGACATGGGAGCCTTGCTACGCTGATGGGCGGGCTGTAAATTGCCAACAGCCACTCTGGAGAAGTGTACGGTGTGTCCTGAAACATGTAATAAGCACAGCTTCGAGAGCATAGGGCACTTCCACTCATGGGCGTATAAATCGGGAAACCTAAAAATCAACAAGACACAGGCACCCCAAAGTTTAGGGCTGCTCTGTTTCCAAGAACCTCCACTTCGGTACACCTTCAATATCCCAGGAAAGCGAAAAATGGATAAAGAAGTTGTGGTACTTAGGCACAATGGAATATCACTCAGCCATGAAATCAATGTCATAAGGCTAGTAGCAGCAGGATGAGTGGATTTAGGTACGATGACTCTCAGTGAAAAAAGTCACAGAGAAAAAGACACTTATCCTAAGATATCACTGAGAGAGGGAATGTCAAAATCGCTACACTTGAACTGAATTACAAAACAGAACAGAGTCACACATTTAGAAAACACACTATGGCTGCTTAACGGGAAAGGTGAGGTGGGGTGATGCATAAAACAAGGGTTTGAAATTAGCTCAGATACCGTTCCACAAGCCAAATATGTAATAGACAAGACCTACTCCCTGCTCAGTGAACTGGACTCAACAGCCCCTATTCACCGCCCAAGAATACATCTGACTAGTAAGAGTCTTAAAACCTATGTATTGATCTCTCTCTGGAAGTGAATCAAGAGGGTGTAAAGCGGCATAAACACAGCAGTGAAAAGCAGCTAAACCCCATTATAAAAATAGATTACTTAAAAAAAAACCCCATAAAACAAAGACAGTGAAAGAGAGAGAAATTCTTACAAAATCCGTTCAGGGGCTCTGATGCAACCTGGATTGACCATATCTAGACCCACAGCTGGATGAGACATAAGGCTGGACACTCTTGGGGCTGAGAGGATTGGTGAGCTTGGGTGAGCAAACGCAGACCCTTTAAAGTCATACTGCGTGGTACCCATGCCGTGGGTCCCAAATCTCCAGGTTCAAGGGCATCTTCCTACATCGAAAACATGCGTGCGAAACCCAGAAGATGGTACACCGTGTGATCGGGAAAGGTTTCTCAAACGCACCTCATTTCTCCTCTCCTTGTGCTCGGGTTCGCCATTCCAGCCGCTCGACTAACAATCTCCCTACTTGGAGAATCAGCACCTTTAACCTCCTGTTTCGGACAGGTCGCAATTTGGCCTGAGGATGAACGGGAAGAGGGGGAACCAATGAGAGACCAGCTCTAGGTGTTGGGATAGGCACAGTTCACTCTATTTTCCCATCAGGAAGAAGAATGAACCACAGGCTCAGCCTGCCCCCCGGAACCAGAATAGGGCCTGAAGCAATCCTGCGCTTTGGCGGCCAGCTCCCAAAAAAGCGAGTTGACAAATGGAGCTCAGGGGCACTGCAACTCACAAACCTGCAGAGTTATAAATGATAACTCTCGTCCACAAATATATTGAGGGAAGGCAACGAGGAGGATTGGAAAGCAAGGCAGAATTGCAGGAAACAGGTTTCAGGAGGCAGACTCGACTCGCCTTGAAAGCACATGAAAAGCGGCAAAGCGTTGACAATGATGCCCTTGGCCAAAAAGGGCGTATGCGTTTTTTCCTGAATATATTCAGGAAAAAACGCATACGCCCTTTTTGGCCAACCAGGCAAGCCGGAAAGGCAAATCAGCGCTACAAAGAAGTCTCGCTTGCCATCGGTCCAAAGGGCCATGCTGAAAAAAGTGTAAACACCAGAAATGCAGGACAGGCCATGGAGACATGGGAGCCTTGCTACGCTGATGGGCGGGCTGTAAATTGCCAACAGCCACTCTGGAGAAGTGTACGGTGTGTCCTGAAACATGTAATAAGCACAGCTTCGAGAGCATAGGGCACTTCCACTCATGGGCGTATAAATCGGGAAACCTAAAAATCAACAAGACACAGGGACCCCAAAGTTTAGGGCTGCTCTGTTTCCAAGAACCTCCACTTCGGTACACCTTCAATATCCCAGGAAAGCGAAAAATGGATAAAGAAGTTGTGGTACTTAGGCACAATGGAATATCACTCAGCCATGAAATCAATGTCATAAGGCTAGTAGCAGCAGGATGAGTGGATTTAGGTACGATGACTCTCAGTGAAAAAAGTCACAGAGAAAAAGACACTTATCCTAAGATATCACTGAGAGAGGGAATGTCAAAATCGCTACACTTGAACGGAATTACAAAACAGAACAGAGTCACACATTTAGAAAACACACTATGGCTGCTTAACGGGAAAGGTGAGGTGGGGTGATGCATAAAACAAGGGTTTGAAATTAGCTCAGATACCGTTCCACAAGCCAAATATGTAATAGACAAGACCTACTCCCTGCTCAGTGAACTGGACTCAACAGCCCCTATTCACCGCCCAAGAATACATCTGACTAGTAAGAGTCTTAAAACCTATGTATTGATCTCTCTCTGGAAGTGAATCAAGAGGGTGTAAAGCGGCATAAACACAGCAGTGAAAAGCAGCTAAACCCCATTATAAAAATAGATTACTTAAAAAAAAACCCCATAAAACAAAGACAGTGAAAGAGAGAGAAATTCTTACAAAATCCGTTCAGGGGCTCTGATGCAACCTGGATTGACCATATCTAGACCCACAGCTGGATGAGACATAAGGCTGGACACTCTTGGGGCTGAGAGGATTGGTGAGCTTGGGTGAGCAAACGCAGACCCTTTAAAGTCATACTGCGTGGTACCCATGCCGTGGGTCCCAAATCTCCAGGTTCAAGGGCATCTTCCTACATCGAAAACATGCGTGCGAAACCCAGAAGATGGTACACCGTGTGATCGGGAAAGGTTTCTCAAACGCACCTCATTTCTCCTCTCCTTGTGCTCGGGTTCGCCATTCCAGCCGCTCGACTAACAATCTCCCTACTTGGAGAATCAGCACCTTTAACCTCCTGTTTCATACAGGTCGCAATTTGGCCTGAGGATGAACGGGAAGAGGGGGAACCAATGAGAGACTAGCTCTAGGTGTTGGGACAGGCACAGGTCACTCTATTTTCCCATCAGGAAGAAGAATGAACCACAGGCTCAGCCTGCCCCCCGGAACCAGAATACGGCCTGAAGCAATCCTGCGCTTTGGCGGCCAGCTCCCAAAAAAGCGAGTTGACAAATGGAGCTCAGGGGCACTGCAACTCACAAACCTGCAGAGTTATAAATGATAACTCTCGTCCACAAATATATTGAGGGAAGGCAACGAGGAGGATTGGAAAGCAAGGCAGAATTGCAGGAAACAGGTTTCAGGAGGCAGACTCGACTCGCCTTGAAAGCACATGAAAAGCGGCAAAGCGTTGACAATGATGCCCTTGGCCAAAAAGGGCGTATGCGTTTTTTCCTGAATATATTCAGGAAAAAACGCATACGCCCTTTTTGGCCAACCAGGCAAGCCGGAAAGGCAAATCAGCGCTACAAAGAAGTCTCGCTTGCCATCGGTCAAAAGGGCCATGCTGAAAAAAGTGTAAACACCAGAAATGCAGGACAGGCCATGGAGACATGGGAGCCTTGCTACGCTGATGGGCGGGCTGTAAATTGCCAACAGCCACTCTGGAGAAGTGTACGGTGTGTCCTGAAACATGTAATAAGCACAGCTTCGAGAGCATAGGGCACTTCCACTCATGGGCGTATAAATCGGGAAACCTAAAAATCAACAAGACACAGGCACCCCAAAGTTTAGGGCTGCTCTGTTTCCAAGAACCTCCACTTCGGTACACCTTCAATATCCCAGGAAAGCGAAAAATGGATAAAGAAGTTGTGGTACTTAGGCACAATGGAATATCACTCAGCCATGAAATCAATGTCATAAGGCTAGTAGCAGCAGGATGAGTGGATTTAGGTACGATGACTCTCAGTGAAAAAAGTCACAGAGAAAAAGACACTTATCCTAAGATATCACTGAGAGAGGGAATGTCAAAATCGCTACACTTGAACGGAATTACAAAACAGAACAGAGTCACACATTTAGAAAACACACTATGGCTGCTTAACGGGAAAGGTGAGGTGGGGTGATGCATAAAACAAGGGTTTGAAATTAGCTCAGATACCGTTCCACAAGCCAAATATGTAATAGACAAGACCTACTCCCTGCTCAGTGAACTGGACTCAACAGCCCCTATTCACCGCCCAAGAATACATCTGACTAGTAAGAGTCTTAAAACCTATGTATTGATCTCTCTCTGGAAGTGAATCAAGAGGGTGTAAAGCGGCATAAACACAGCAGTGAAAAGCAGCTAAACCCCATTATAAAAATAGATTACTTAAAAAAAAACCCCATAAAACAAAGACAGTGAAAGAGAGAGAAATTCTTACAAAATCCGTTCAGGGGCTCTGATGCAACCTGGATTGACCATATCTAGACCCACAGCTGGATGAGACATAAGGCTGGACACTCTTGGGGCTGAGAGGATTGGTGAGCTTGGGTGAGCAAACGCAGACCCTTTAAAGTCATACTGCGTGGTACCCATGCCGTGGGTCCCAAATCTCCAGGTTCAAGGGCATCTTCCTACATCGAAAACATGCGTGGGAAACCCAGAAGATGGTACACCGTGTGATCGGGAAAGGTTTCTCAAACGCACCTCATTTCTCCTCTCCTTGTGCTCGGGTTCGCCATTCCAGCCGCTCGACTAACAATCTCCCTACTTGGAGAATCAGCACCTTTAACCTCCTGTTTCATACAGGTCGCAATTTGGCCTGAGGATGAACGGGAAGAGGGGGAACCAATGAGAGACTAGCTCTAGGTGTTGGGACAGGCACAGGTCACTCTATTTTCCCATCAGGAAGAAGAATGAACCACAGGCTCAGCCTGCCCCCCGGAACCAGAATACGGCCTGAAGCAATCCTGCGCTTTGGCGGCCAGCTCCCAAAAAAGCGAGTTGACAAATGGAGCTCAGGGGCACTGCAACTCACAAACCTGCAGAGTTATAAATGATAACTCTCGTCCACAAATATATTGAGGGAAGGCAACGAGGAGGATTGGAAAGCAAGGCAGAATTGCAGGAAACAGGTTTCAGGAGGCAGACTCGACTCGCCTTGAAAGCACATGAAAAGCGGCAAAGCGTTGACAATGATGCCCTTGGCCAAAAAGGGCGTATGCGTTTTTTCCTGAATATATTCAGGAAAAAACGCATACGCCCTTTTTGGCCAACCAGGCAAGCCGGAAAGGCAAATCAGCGCTACAAAGAAGTCTCGCTTGCCATCGGTCCAAAGGGCCATGCTGAAAAAAGTGTAAACACCAGAAATGCAGGACAGGCCATGGAGACATGGGAGCCTTGCTACGCTGATGGGCGGGCTGTAAATTGCCAACAGCCACTCTGGAGAAGTGTACGGTGTGTCCTGAAACATGTAATAAGCACAGCTTCGAGAGCATAGGGCACTTCCACTCATGGGCGTATAAATCGGGAAACCTAAAAATCAACAAGACACAGGCACCCCAAAGTTTAGGGCTGCTCTGTTTCCAAGAACCTCCACTTCGGTACACCTTCAATATCCCAGGAAAGCGAAAAATGGATAAAGAAGTTGTGGTACTTAGGCACAATGGAATATCACTCAGCCATGAAATCAATGTCATAAGGCTAGTAGCAGCAGGATGAGTGGATTTAGGTACGATGACTCTCAGTGAAAAAAGTCACAGAGAAAAAGACACTTATCCTAAGATATCACTGAGAGAGGGAATGTCAAAATCGCTACACTTGAACTGAATTACAAAACAGAACAGAGTCACACATTTAGAAAACACACTATGGCTGCTTAACGGGAAAGGTGAGGTGGGGTGATGCATAAAACAAGGGTTTGAAATTAGCTCAGATACCGTTCCACAAGCCAAATATGTAATAGACAAGACCTACTCCCTGCTCAGTGAACTGGACTCAACAGCCCCTATTCACCGCCCAAGAATACATCTGACTAGTAAGAGTCTTAAAACCTATGTATTGATCTCTCTCTGGAAGTGAATCAAGAGGGTGTAAAGCGGCATAAACACAGCAGTGAAAAGCAGCTAAACCCCATTATAAAAATAGATTACTTAAAAAAAAACCCCATAAAACAAAGACAGTGAAAGAGAGAGAAATTCTTACAAAATCCGTTCAGGGGCTCTGATGCAACCTGGATTGACCATATCTAGACCCACAGCTGGATGAGACATAAGGCTGGACACTCTTGGGGCTGAGAGGATTGGTGAGCTTGGGTGAGCAAACGCAGACCCTTTAAAGTCATACTGCGTGGTACCCATGCCGTGGGTCCCAAATCTCCAGGTTCAAGGGCATCTTCCTACATCGAAAACATGCGTGCGAAACCCAGAAGATGGTACACCGTGTGATCGGGAAAGGTTTCTCAAACGCACCTCATTTCTCCTCTCCTTGTGCTCGGGTTCGCCATTCCAGCCGCTCGACTAACAATCTCCCTACTTGGAGAATCAGCACCTTTAACCTCCTGTTTCATACAGGTCGCAATTTGGCCTGAGGATGAACGGGAAGAGGGGGAACCAATGAGAGACCAGCTCTAGGTGTTGGGACAGGCACAGGTCACTCTATTTTCCCATCAGGAAGAAGAATGAACCACAGGCTCAGCCTGCCCCCCGGAACCAGAATAGGGCCTGAAGCAATCCTGCGCTTTGGCGGCCAGCTCCCAAAAAAGCGAGTTGACAAATGGAGCTCAGGGGCACCGCAACTCACAAACCTGCAGAGTTATAAATGATAACTCTCGTCCACAAATATATTGAGGGAAGGCAACGAGGAGGATTGGAAAGCAAGGCAGAATTGCAGGAAACAGGTTTCAGGAGGCAGACTCGACTCGCCTTGAAAGCACATGAAAAGCGGCAAAGCGTTGACAATGATGCCCTTGGCCAAAAAGGGCGTATGCGTTTTTTCCTGAATATATTCAGGAAAAAACGCATACGCCCTTTTTGGCCAACCAGGCAAGCCGGAAAGGCAAATCAGCGCTACAAAGAAGTCTCGCTTGCCATCGGTCCAAAGGGCCATGCTGAAAAAAGTGTAAACACCAGAAATGCAGGACAGGCCATGGAGACATGGGAGCCTTGCTACGCTGATGGGCGGGCTGTAAATTGCCAACAGCCACTCTGGAGAAGTGTACGGTGTGTCCTGAAACATGTAATAAGCACAGCTTCGAGAGCATAGGGCACTTCCACTCATGGGCGTATAAATCGGGAAACCTAAAAATCAACAAGACACAGGCACCCCAAAGTTTAGGGCTGCTCTGTTTCCAAGAACCTCCACTTCGGTACACCTTCAATATCCCAGGAAAGCGAAAAATGGATAAAGAAGTTGTGGTACTTAGGCACAATGGAATATCACTCAGCCATGAAATCAATGTCATAAGGCTAGTAGCAGCAGGATGAGTGGATTTAGGTACGATGACTCTCAGTGAAAAAAGTCACAGAGAAAAAGACACTTATCCTAAGATATCACTGAGAGAGGGAATGTCAAAATCGCTACACTTGAACTGAATTACAAAACAGAACAGAGTCACACATTTAGAAAACACACTATGGCTGCTTAACGGGAAAGGTGAGGTGGGGTGATGCATAAAACAAGGGTTTGAAATTAGCTCAGATACCGTTCCACAAGCCAAATATGTAATAGACAAGACCTACTCCCTGCTCAGTGAACTGGACTCAACAGCCCCTATTCACCGCCCAAGAATACATCTGACTAGTAAGAGTCTTAAAACCTATGTATTGATCTCTCTCTGGAAGTGAATCAAGAGGGTGTAAAGCGGCATAAACACAGCAGTGAAAAGCAGCTAAACCCCATTATAAAAATAGATTACTTAAAAAAAAACCCCATAAAACAAAGACAGTGAAAGAGAGAGAAATTCTTACAAAATCCGTTCAGGGGCTCTGATGCAACCTGGATTGACCATATCTAGACCCACAGCTGGATGAGACATAAGGCTGGACACTCTTGGGGCTGAGAGGATTGGTGAGCTTGGGTGAGCAAACGCAGACCCTTTAAAGTCATACTGCGTGGTACCCATGCCGTGGGTCCCAAATCTCCAGGTTCAAGGGCATCTTCCTACATCGAAAACATGCGTGCGAAACCCAGAAGATGGTACACCGTGTGACCGGGAAAGGTTTCTCAAACGCACCTCATTTCTCCTCTCCTTGTGCTCGGGTTCGCCATTCCAGCCGCTCGACTAACAGTCTCCCTACTTGGAGAATCAGCACCTTTAACCTCCTGTTTCGGACAGGTCGCAATTTGGCCTGAGGATGAACGGGAAGAGGGGGAACCAATGAGAGACCAGCTCTAGGTGTTGGGACAGGCACAGGTCACTCTATTTTCCCATCAGGAAGAAGAATGAACCACAGGCTCAGCCTGCCCCCCGGAACCAGAATAGGGCCTGAAGCAATCCTGCGCTTTGGCGGCCAGCTCCCAAAAAAGCGAGTTGACAAATGGAGCTCAGGGGCACCGCAACTCACAAACCTGCAGAGTTATAAATGATAACTCTCGTCCACAAATATATTGAGGGAAGGCAACGAGGAGGATTGGAAAGCAAGGCAGAATTGCAGGAAACAGGTTTCAGGAGGCAGACTCGACTCGCCTTGAAAGCACATGAAAAGCGGCAAAGCGTTGACAATGATGCCCTTGGCCAAAAAGGGCGTATGCGTTTTTTCCTGAATATATTCAGGAAAAAACGCATACGCCCTTTTTGGCCAACCAGGCAAGCCGGAAAGGCAAATCAGCGCTACAAAGAAGTCTCGCTTGCCATCGGTCCAAAGGGCCATGCTGAAAAAAGTGTAAACACCAGAAATGCAGGACAGGCCATGGAGACATGGGAGCCTTGCTACGCTGATGGGCGGGCTGTAAATTGCCAACAGCCACTCTGGAGAAGTGTACGGTGTGTCCTGAAACATGTAATAAGCACAGCTTCGAGAGCATAGGGCACTTCCACTCATGGGCGTATAAATCGGGAAACCTAAAAATCAACAAGACACAGGCACCCCAAAGTTTAGGGCTGCTCTGTTTCCAAGAACCTCCACTTCGGTACACCTTCAATATCCCAGGAAAGCGAAAAATGGATAAAGAAGTTGTGGTACTTAGGCACAATGGAATATCACTCAGCCATGAAATCAATGTCATAAGGCTAGTAGCAGCAGGATGAGTGGATTTAGGTACGATGACTCTCAGTGAAAAAAGTCACAGAGAAAAAGACACTTATCCTAAGATATCACTGAGAGAGGGAATGTCAAAATCGCTACACTTGAACTGAATTACAAAACAGAACAGAGTCACACATTTAGAAAACACACTATGGCTGCTTAACGGGAAAGGTGAGGTGGGGTGATGCATAAAACAAGGGTTTGAAATTAGCTCAGATACCGTTCCACAAGCCAAATATGTAATAGACAAGACCTACTCCCTGCTCAGTGAACTGGACTCAACAGCCCCTATTCACCGCCCAAGAATACATCTGACTAGTAAGAGTCTTAAAACCTATGTATTGATCTCTCTCTGGAAGTGAATCAAGAGGGTGTAAAGCGGCATAAACACAGCAGTGAAAAGCAGCTAAACCCCATTATAAAAATAGATTACTTAAAAAAAAACCCCATAAAACAAAGACAGTGAAAGAGAGAGAAATTCTTACAAAATCCGTTCAGGGGCTCTGATGCAACCTGGATTGACCATATCTAGACCCACAGCTGGATGAGACATAAGGCTGGACACTCTTGGGGCTGAGAGGATTGGTGAGCTTGGGTGAGCAAACGCAGACCCTTTAAAGTCATACTGCGTGGTACCCATGCCGTGGGTCCCAAATCTCCAGGTTCAAGGGCATCTTCCTACATCGAAAACATGCGTGCGAAACCCAGAAGATGGTACACCGTGTGACCGGGAAAGGTTTCTCAAACGCACCTCATTTCTCCTCTCCTTGTGCTCGGGTTCGCCATTCCAGCCGCTCGACTAACAGTCTCCCTACTTGGAGAATCAGCACCTTTAACCTCCTGTTTCGGACAGGTCGCAATTTGGCCTGAGGATGAACGGGAAGAGGGGGAACCAATGAGAGACCAGCTCTAGGTGTTGGGACAGGCACAGGTCACTCTATTTTCCCATCAGGAAGAAGAATGAACCACAGGCTCAGCCTGCCCCCCGGAACCAGAATAGGGCCTGAAGCAATCCTGCGCTTTGGCGGCCAGCTCCCAAAAAAGCGAGTTGACAAATGGAGCTCAGGGGCACCGCAACTCACAAACCTGCAGAGTTATAAATGATAACTCTCGTCCACAAATATATTGAGGGAAGGCAACGAGGAGGATTGGAAAGCAAGGCAGAATTGCAGGAAACAGGTTTCAGGAGGCAGACTCGACTCGCCTTGAAAGCACATGAAAAGCGGCAAAGCGTTGACAATGATGCCCTTGGCCAAAAAGGGCGTATGCGTTTTTTCCTGAATATATTCAGGAAAAAACGCATACGCCCTTTTTGGCCAACCAGGCAAGCCGGAAAGGCAAATCAGCGCTACAAAGAAGTCTCGCTTGCCATCGGTCCAAAGGGCCATGCTGAAAAAAGTGTAAACACCAGAAATGCAGGACAGGCCATGGAGACATGGGAGCCTTGCTACGCTGATGGGCGGGCTGTAAATTGCCAACAGCCACTCTGGAGAAGTGTACGGTGTGTCCTGAAACATGTAATAAGCACAGCTTCGAGAGCATAGGGCACTTCCACTCATGGGCGTATAAATCGGGAAACCTAAAAATCAACAAGACACAGGCACCCCAAAGTTTAGGGCTGCTCTGTTTCCAAGAACCTCCACTTCGGTACACCTTCAATATCCCAGGAAAGCGAAAAATGGATAAAGAAGTTGTGGTACTTAGGCACAATGGAATATCACTCAGCCATGAAATCAATGTCATAAGGCTAGTAGCAGCAGGATGAGTGGATTTAGGTACGATGACTCTCAGTGAAAAAAGTCACAGAGAAAAAGACACTTATCCTAAGATATCACTGAGAGAGGGAATGTCAAAATCGCTACACTTGAACTGAATTACAAAACAGAACAGAGTCACACATTTAGAAAACACACTATGGCTGCTTAACGGGAAAGGTGAGGTGGGGTGATGCATAAAACAAGGGTTTGAAATTAGCTCAGATACCGTTCCACAAGCCAAATATGTAATAGACAAGACCTACTCCCTGCTCAGTGAACTGGACTCAACAGCCCCTATTCACCGCCCAAGAATACATCTGACTAGTAAGAGTCTTAAAACCTATGTATTGATCTCTCTCTGGAAGTGAATCAAGAGGGTGTAAAGCGGCATAAACACAGCAGTGAAAAGCAGCTAAACCCCATTATAAAAATAGATTACTTAAAAAAAAACCCCATAAAACAAAGACAGTGAAAGAGAGAGAAATTCTTACAAAATCCGTTCAGGGGCTCTGATGCAACCTGGATTGACCATATCTAGACCCACAGCTGGATGAGACATAAGGCTGGACACTCTTGGGGCTGAGAGGATTGGTGAGCTTGGGTGAGCAAACGCAGACCCTTTAAAGTCATACTGCGTGGTACCCATGCCGTGGGTCCCAAATCTCCAGGTTCAAGGGCATCTTCCTACATCGAAAACATGCGTGCGAAACCCAGAAGATGGTACACCGTGTGACCGGGAAAGGTTTCTCAAACGCACCTCATTTCTCCTCTCCTTGTGCTCGGGTTCGCCATTCCAGCCGCTCGACTAACAGTCTCCCTACTTGGAGAATCAGCACCTTTAACCTCCTGTTTCGGACAGGTCGCAATTTGGCCTGAGGATGAACGGGAAGAGGGGGAACCAATGAGAGACCAGCTCTAGGTGTTGGGACAGGCACAGGTCACTCTATTTTCCCATCAGGAAGAAGAATGAACCACAGGCTCAGCCTGCCCCCCGGAACCAGAATAGGGCCTGAAGCAATCCTGCGCTTTGGCGGCCAGCTCCCAAAAAAGCGAGTTGACAAATGGAGCTCAGGGGCACCGCAACTCACAAACCTGCAGAGTTATAAATGATAACTCTCGTCCACAAATATATTGAGGGAAGGCAACGAGGAGGATTGGAAAGCAAGGCAGAATTGCAGGAAACAGGTTTCAGGAGGCAGACTCGACTCGCCTTGAAAGCACATGAAAAGCGGCAAAGCGTTGACAATGATGCCCTTGGCCAAAAAGGGCGTATGCGTTTTTTCCTGAATATATTCAGGAAAAAACGCATACGCCCTTTTTGGCCAACCAGGCAAGCAGGAAAGGCAAATCAGCGCTACAAAGAAGTCTCGCTTGCCATCGGTCAAAAGGGCCATGCTGAAAAAAGTGTAAACACCAGAAATGCAGGACAGGCCATGGAGACATGGGAGCCTTGCTACGCTGATGGGCGGGCTGTAAATTGCCAACAGCCACTCTGGAGAAGTGTACGGTGTGTCCTGAAACATGTAATAAGCACAGCTTCGAGAGCATAGGGCACTTCCACTCATGGGCGTATAAATCGGGAAACCTAAAAATCAACAAGACACAGGCACCCCAAAGTTTAGGGCTGCTCTGTTTCCAAGAACCTCCACTTCGGTACACCTTCAATATCCCAGGAAAGCGAAAAATGGATAAAGAAGTTGTGGTACTTAGGCACAATGGAATATCACTCAGCCATGAAATCAATGTCATAAGGCTAGTAGCAGCAGGATGAGTGGATTTAGGTACGATGACTCTCAGTGAAAAAAGTCACAGAGAAAAAGACACTTATCCTAAGATATCACTGAGAGAGGGAATGTCAAAATCGCTACACTTGAACGGAATTACAAAACAGAACAGAGTCACACATTTAGAAAACACACTATGGCTGCTTAACGGGAAAGGTGAGGTGGGGTGATGCATAAAACAAGGGTTTGAAATTAGCTCAGATACCGTTCCACAAGCCAAATATGTAATAGACAAGACCTACTCCCTGCTCAGTGAACTGGACTCAACAGCCCCTATTCACCGCCCAAGAATACATCTGACTAGTAAGAGTCTTAAAACCTATGTATTGATCTCTCTCTGGAAGTGAATCAAGAGGGTGTAAAGCGGCATAAACACAGCAGTGAAAAGCAGCTAAACCCCATTATAAAAATAGATTACTTAAAAAAAAACCCCATAAAACAAAGACAGTGAAAGAGAGAGAAATTCTTACAAAATCCGTTCAGGGGCTCTGATGCAACCTGGATTGACCATATCTAGACCCACAGCTGGATGAGACATAAGGCTGGACACTCTTGGGGCTGAGAGGATTGGTGAGCTTGGGTGAGCAAACGCAGACCCTTTAAAGTCATACTGCGTGGTACCCATGCCGTGGGTCCCAAATCTCCAGGTTCAAGGGCATCTTCCTACATCGAAAACATGCGTGCGAAACCCAGAAGATGGTACACCGTGTGACCGGGAAAGGTTTCTCAAACGCACCTCATTTCTCCTCTCCTTGTGCTCGGGTTCGCCATTCCAGCCGCTCGACTAACAGTCTCCCTACTTGGAGAATCAGCACCTTTAACCTCCTGTTTCGGACAGGTCGCAATTTGGCCTGAGGATGAACGGGAAGAGGGGGAACCAATGAGAGACCAGCTCTAGGTGTTGGGACAGGCACAGGTCACTCTATTTTCCCATCAGGAAGAAGAATGAACCACAGGCTCAGCCTGCCCCCCGGAACCAGAATAGGGCCTGAAGCAATCCTGCGCTTTGGCGGCCAGCTCCCAAAAAAGCGAGTTGACAAATGGAGCTCAGGGGCACCGCAACTCACAAACCTGCAGAGTTATAAATGATAACTCTCGTCCACAAATATATTGAGGGAAGGCAACGAGGAGGATTGGAAAGCAAGGCAGAATTGCAGGAAACAGGTTTCAGGAGGCAGACTCGACTCGCCTTGAAAGCACATGAAAAGCGGCAAAGCGTTGACAATGATGCCCTTGGCCAAAAAGGGCGTATGCGTTTTTTCCTGAATATATTCAGGAAAAAACGCATACGCCCTTTTTGGCCAACCAGGCAAGCAGGAAAGGCAAATCAGCGCTACAAAGAAGTCTCGCTTGCCATCGGTCAAAAGGGCCATGCTGAAAAAAGTGTAAACACCAGAAATGCAGGACAGGCCATGGAGACATGGGAGCCTTGCTACGCTGATGGGCGGGCTGTAAATTGCCAACAGCCACTCTGGAGAAGTGTACGGTGTGTCCTGAAACATGTAATAAGCACAGCTTCGAGAGCATAGGGCACTTCCACTCATGGGCGTATAAATCGGGAAACCTAAAAATCAACAAGACACAGGCACCCCAAAGTTTAGGGCTGCTCTGTTTCCAAGAACCTCCACTTCGGTACACCTTCAATATCCCAGGAAAGCGAAAAATGGATAAAGAAGTTGTGGTACTTAGGCACAATGGAATATCACTCAGCCATGAAATCAATGTCATAAGGCTAGTAGCAGCAGGATGAGTGGATTTAGGTACGATGACTCTCAGTGAAAAAAGTCACAGAGAAAAAGACACTTATCCTAAGATATCACTGAGAGAGGGAATGTCAAAATCGCTACACTTGAACGGAATTACAAAACAGAACAGAGTCACACATTTAGAAAACACACTATGGCTGCTTAACGGGAAAGGTGAGGTGGGGTGATGCATAAAACAAGGGTTTGAAATTAGCTCAGATACCGTTCCACAAGCCAAATATGTAATAGACAAGACCTACTCCCTGCTCAGTGAACTGGACTCAACAGCCCCTATTCACCGCCCAAGAATACATCTGACTAGTAAGAGTCTTAAAACCTATGTATTGATCTCTCTCTGGAAGTGAATCAAGAGGGTGTAAAGCGGCATAAACACAGCAGTGAAAAGCAGCTAAACCCCATTATAAAAATAGATTACTTAAAAAAAAAACCCATAAAACAAAGACAGTGAAAGAGAGAGAAATTCTTACAAAATCCGTTCAGGGGCTCTGATGCAACCTGGATTGACCATATCTAGACCCACAGCTGGATGAGACATAAGGCTGGACACTCTTGGAGCTGAGAGGATTGGTGAGCTTGGGTGAGCAAACGCAGACCCTTTAAAGTCATACTGCGTGGTACCCATGCCGTGGGTCCCAAATCTCCAGGTTCAAGGGCATCTTCCTACATCGAAAACATGCGTGCGAAACCCAGAAGATGGTACACCGTGTGATCGGGAAAGGTTTCTCAAACGCACCTCATTTCTCCTCTCCTTGTGCTCGGGTTCGCCATTCCAGCCGCTCGACTAACAATCTCCCTACTTGGAGAATCAGCACCTTTAACCTCCTGTTTCATACAGGTCGCAATTTGGCCTGAGGATGAACGGGAAGAGGGGGAACCAATGAGAGACTAGCTCTAGGTGTTGGGACAGGCACAGGTCACTCTATTTTCCCATCAGGAAGAAGAATGAACCACAGGCTCAGCCTGCCCCCCGGAACCAGAATAGGGCCTGAAGCAATCCTGCGCTTTGGCGGCCAGCTCCCAAAAAAGCGAGTTGACAAATGGAGCTCAGGGGCACTGCAACTCACAAACCTGCAGAGTTATAAATGATAACTCTCGTCCACAAATATATTGAGGGAAGGCAACGAGGAGGATTGGAAAGCAAGACAGAATTGCAGGAAACAGGTTTCAGGAGGCAGACTCGACTCGCCTTGAAAGCACATGAAAAGCGGCAAAGCGTTGACAATGATGCCCTTGGCCAAAAAGGGCGTATGCGTTTTTTCCTGAATATATTCAGGAAAAAACGCATACGCCCTTTTTGGCCAACCAGGCAAGCCGGAAAGGCAAATCAGCGCTATAAAGAAGTCTCGCTTGCCATCGGTCAAAAGGGCCATGCTGAAAAAAGTGTACACACCAGAAATGCAGGACAGGCCATGGAGACAAGGGAGCCTTGCTACGCTGATGGGCGGGCTGTAAATTGCCAACAGCCACTCTGGAGAAGTGTACGGTGTGTCCTGAAACATGTAATAAGCACAGCTTCGAGAGCATAGGGCACTTCCACTCATGGGCGTATAAATCGGGAAACCTAAAAATCAACAAGACACAGGCACCCCAAAGTTTAGGGCTGCTCTGTTTCCAAGAACCTCCACTTCGGTACACCTTCAATATCCCAGGAAAGCGAAAAATGGATAAAGAAGTTGTGGTACTTAGGCACAATGGAATATCACTCAGCCATGAAATCAATGTCATAAGGCTAGTAGCAGCAGGATGAGTGGATTTAGGTACGATGACTCTCAGTGAAAAAAGTCACAGAGAAAAAGACACTTATCCTAAGATATCACTGAGAGAGGGAATGTCAAAATCGCTACACTTGAACGGAATTACAAAACAGAACAGAGTCACACATTTAGAAAACACACTATGGCTGCTTAACGGGAAAGGTGAGGTGGGGTGATGCATAAAACAAGGGTTTGAAATTAGCTCAGATACCGTTCCACAAGCCAAATATGTAATAGACAAGACCTACTCCCTGCTCAGTGAACTGGACTCAACAGCCCCTATTCACCGCCCAAGAATACATCTGACTAGTAAGAGTCTTAAAACCTATGTATTGATCTCTCTCTGGAAGTGAATCAAGAGGGTGTAAAGCGGCATAAACACAGCAGTGAAAAGCAGCTAAACCCCATTATAAAAATAGATTACTTAAAAAAAAACCCCATAAAACAAAGACAGTGAAAGAGAGAGAAATTCTTACAAAATCCGTTCAGGGGCTCTGATGCAACCTGGATTGACCATATCTAGACCCACAGCTGGATGAGACATAAGGCTGGACACTCTTGGGGCTGAGAGGATTGGTGAGCTTGGGTGAGCAAACGCAGACCCTTTAAAGTCATACTGCGTGGTACCCATGCCGTGGGTCCCAAATCTCCAGGTTCAAGGGCATCTTCCTACATCGAAAACATGCGTGCGAAACCCAGAAGATGGTACACCGTGTGACCGGGAAAGGTTTCTCAAACGCACCTCATTTCTCCTCTCCTTGTGCTCGGGTTCGCCATTCCAGCCGCTCGACTAACAGTCTCCCTACTTGGAGAATCAGCACCTTTAACCTCCTGTTTCGGACAGGTCGCAATTTGGCCTGAGGATGAACGGGAAGAGGGGGAACCAATGAGAGACCAGCTCTAGGTGTTGGGACAGGCACAGGTCACTCTATTTTCCCATCAGGAAGAAGAATGAACCACAGGCTCAGCCTGCCCCCCGGAACCAGAATAGGGCCTGAAGCAATCCTGCGCTTTGGCGGCCAGCTCCCAAAAAAGCGAGTTGACAAATGGAGCTCAGGGGCACCGCAACTCACAAACCTGCAGAGTTATAAATGATAACTCTCGTCCACAAATATATTGAGGGAAGGCAACGAGGAGGATTGGAAAGCAAGGCAGAATTGCAGGAAACAGGTTTCAGGAGGCAGACTCGACTCGCCTTGAAAGCACATGAAAAGCGGCAAAGCGTTGACAATGATGCCCTTGGCCAAAAAGGGCGTATGCGTTTTTTCCTGAATATATTCAGGAAAAAACGCATACGCCCTTTTTGGCCAACCAGGCAAGCCGGAAAGGCAAATCAGCGCTACAAAGAAGTCTCGCTTGCCATCGGTCCAAAGGGCCATGCTGAAAAAAGTGTAAACACCAGAAATGCAGGACAGGCCATGGAGACATGGGAGCCTTGCTACGCTGATGGGCGGGCTGTAAATTGCCAACAGCCACTCTGGAGAAGTGTACGGTGTGTCCTGAAACATGTAATAAGCACAGCTTCGAGAGCATAGGGCACTTCCACTCATGGGCGTATAAATCGGGAAACCTAAAAATCAACAAGACACAGGCACCCCAAAGTTTAGGGCTGCTCTGTTTCCAAGAACCTCCACTTCGGTACACCTTCAATATCCCAGGAAAGCGAAAAATGGATAAAGAAGTTGTGGTACTTAGGCACAATGGAATATCACTCAGCCATGAAATCAATGTCATAAGGCTAGTAGCAGCAGGATGAGTGGATTTAGGTACGATGACTCTCAGTGAAAAAAGTCACAGAGAAAAAGACACTTATCCTAAGATATCACTGAGAGAGGGAATGTCAAAATCGCTACACTTGAACTGAATTACAAAACAGAACAGAGTCACACATTTAGAAAACACACTATGGCTGCTTAACGGGAAAGGTGAGGTGGGGTGATGCATAAAACAAGGGTTTGAAATTAGCTCAGATACCGTTCCACAAGCCAAATATGTAATAGACAAGACCTACTCCCTGCTCAGTGAACTGGACTCAACAGCCCCTATTCACCGCCCAAGAATACATCTGACTAGTAAGAGTCTTAAAACCTATGTATTGATCTCTCTCTGGAAGTGAATCAAGAGGGTGTAAAGCGGCATAAACACAGCAGTGAAAAGCAGCTAAACCCCATTATAAAAATAGATTACTTAAAAAAAAAACCCATAAAACAAAGACAGTGAAAGAGAGAGAAATTCTTACAAAATCCGTTCAGGGGCTCTGATGCAACCTGGATTGACCATATCTAGACCCACAGCTGGATGAGACATAAGGCTGGACACTCTTGGGGCTGAGAGGATTGGTGAGCTTGGGTGAGCAAACGCAGACCCTTTAAAGTCATACTGCGTGGTACCCATGCCGTGGGTCCCAAATCTCCAGGTTCAAGGGCATCTTCCTACATCGAAAACATGCGTGCGAAACCCAGAAGATGGTACACCGTGTGACCGGGAAAGGTTTCTCAAACGCACCTCATTTCTCCTCTCCTTGTGCTCGGGTTCGCCATTCCAGCCGCTCGACTAACAGTCTCCCTACTTGGAGAATCAGCACCTTTAACCTCCTGTTTCGGACAGGTCGCAATTTGGCCTGAGGATGAACGGGAAGAGGGGGAACCAATGAGAGACCAGCTCTAGGTGTTGGGACAGGCACAGGTCACTCTATTTTCCCATCAGGAAGAAGAATGAACCACAGGCTCAGCCTGCCCCCCGGAACCAGAATAGGGCCTGAAGCAATCCTGCGCTTTGGCGGCCAGCTCCCAAAAAAGCGAGTTGACAAATGGAGCTCAGGGGCACCGCAACTCACAAACCTGCAGAGTTATAAATGATAACTCTCGTCCACAAATATATTGAGGGAAGGCAACGAGGAGGATTGGAAAGCAAGGCAGAATTGCAGGAAACAGGTTTCAGGAGGCAGACTCGACTCGCCTTGAAAGCACATGAAAAGCGGCAAAGCGTTGACAATGATGCCCTTGGCCAAAAAGGGCGTATGCGTTTTTTCCTGAATATATTCAGGAAAAAACGCATACGCCCTTTTTGGCCAACCAGGCAAGCAGGAAAGGCAAATCAGCGCTACAAAGAAGTCTCGCTTGCCATCGGTCAAAAGGGCCATGCTGAAAAAAGTGTAAACACCAGAAATGCAGGACAGGCCATGGAGACATGGGAGCCTTGCTACGCTGATGGGCGGGCTGTAAATTGCCAACAGCCACTCTGGAGAAGTGTACGGTGTGTCCTGAAACATGTAATAAGCACAGCTTCGAGAGCATAGGGCACTTCCACTCATGGGCGTATAAATCGGGAAACCTAAAAATCAACAAGACACAGGCACCCCAAAGTTTAGGGCTGCTCTGTTTCCAAGAACCTCCACTTCGGTACACCTTCAATATCCCAGGAAAGCGAAAAATGGATAAAGAAGTTGTGGTACTTAGGCACAATGGAATATCACTCAGCCATGAAATCAATGTCATAAGGCTAGTAGCAGCAGGATGAGTGGATTTAGGTACGATGACTCTCAGTGAAATAAGTCACAGAGAAAAAGACACTTATCCTAAGATATCACTGAGAGAGGGAATGTCAAAATCGCTACACTTGAACGGAATTACAAAACAGAACAGAGTCACACATTTAGAAAACACACTATGGCTGCTTAACGGGAAAGGTGAGGTGGGGTGATGCATAAAACAAGGGTTTGAAATTAGCTCAGATACCGTTCCACAAGCCAAATATGTAATAGACAAGACCTACTCCCTGCTCAGTGAACTGGACTCAACAGCCCCTATTCACCGCCCAAGAATACATCTGACTAGTAAGAGTCTTAAAACCTATGTATTGATCTCTCTCTGGAAGTGAATCAAGAGGGTGTAAAGCGGCATAAACACAGCAGTGAAAAGCAGCTAAACCCCATTATAAAAATAGATTACTTAAAAAAAAACCCCATAAAACAAAGACAGTGAAAGAGAGAGAAATTCTTACAAAATCCGTTCAGGGGCTCTGATGCAACCTGGATTGACCATATCTAGACCCACAGCTGGATGAGACATAAGGCTGGACACTCTTGGAGCTGAGAGGATTGGTGAGCTTGGGTGAGCAAACGCAGACCCTTTAAAGTCATACTGCGTGGTACCCATGCCGTGGGTCCCAAATCTCCAGGTTCAAGGGCATCTTCCTACATCGAAAACATGCGTGCGAAACCCAGAAGATGGTACACCGTGTGATCGGGAAAGGTTTCTCAAACGCACCTCATTTCTCCTCTCCTTGTGCTCGGGTTCGCCATTCCAGCCGCTCGACTAACAATCTCCCTACTTGGAGAATCAGCACCTTTAACCTCCTGTTTCATACAGGTCGCAATTTGGCCTGAGGATGAACGGGAAGAGGGGGAACCAATGAGAGACTAGCTCTAGGTGTTGGGACAGGCACAGGTCACTCTATTTTCCCATCAGGAAGAAGAATGAACCACAGGCTCAGCCTGCCCCCCGGAACCAGAATAGGGCCTGAAGCAATCCTGCGCTTTGGCGGCCAGCTCCCAAAAAAGCGAGTTGACAAATGGAGCTCAGGGGCACTGCAACTCACAAACCTGCAGAGTTATAAATGATAACTCTCGTCCACAAATATATTGAGGGAAGGCAACGAGGAGGATTGGAAAGCAAGACAGAATTGCAGGAAACAGGTTTCAGGAGGCAGACTCGACTCGCCTTGAAAGCACATGAAAAGCGGCAAAGCGTTGACAATGATGCCCTTGGCCAAAAAGGGCGTATGCGTTTTTTCCTGAATATATTCAGGAAAAAACGCATACGCCCTTTTTGGCCAACCAGGCAAGCCGGAAAGGCAAATCAGCGCTATAAAGAAGTCTCGCTTGCCATCGGTCAAAAGGGCCATGCTGAAAAAAGTGTACACACCAGAAATGCAGGACAGGCCATGGAGACAAGGGAGCCTTGCTACGCTGATGGGCGGGCTGTAAATTGCCAACAGCCACTCTGGAGAAGTGTACGGTGTGTCCTGAAACATGTAATAAGCACAGCTTCGAGAGCATAGGGCACTTCCACTCATGGGCGTATAAATCGGGAAACCTAAAAATCAACAAGACACAGGCACCCCAAAGTTTAGGGCTGCTCTGTTTCCAAGAACCTCCACTTCGGTACACCTTCAATATCCCAGGAAAGCGAAAAATGGATAAAGAAGTTGTGGTACTTAGGCACAATGGAATATCACTCAGCCATGAAATCAATGTCATAAGGCTAGTAGCAGCAGGATGAGTGGATTTAGGTACGATGACTCTCAGTGAAAAAAGTCACAGAGAAAAAGACACTTATCCTAAGATATCACTGAGAGAGGGAATGTCAAAATCGCTACACTTGAACGGAATTACAAAACAGAACAGAGTCACACATTTAGAAAACACACTATGGCTGCTTAACGGGAAAGGTGAGGTGGGGTGATGCATAAAACAAGGGTTTGAAATTAGCTCAGATACCGTTCCACAAGCCAAATATGTAATAGACAAGACCTACTCCCTGCTCAGTGAACTGGACTCAACAGCCCCTATTCACCGCCCAAGAATACATCTGACTAGTAAGAGTCTTAAAACCTATGTATTGATCTCTCTCTGGAAGTGAATCAAGAGGGTGTAAAGCGGCATAAACACAGCAGCGAAAAGCAGCTAAACCCCATTATAAAAATAGATTACTTAAAAAAAAAACCCATAAAACAAAGACAGTGAAAGAGAGAGAAATTCTTACAAAATCCGTTCAGGGGCTCTGATGCAACCTGGATTGACCATATCTAGACCCACAGCTGGATGAGACATAAGGCTGGACACTCTTGGAGCTGAGAGGATTGGTGAGCTTGGGTGAGCAAACGCAGACCCTTTAAAGTCATACTGCGTGGTACCCATGCCGTGGGTCCCAAATCTCCAGGTTCAAGGGCATCTTCCTACATCGAAAACATGCGTGCGAAACCCAGAAGATGGTACACCGTGTGATCGGGAAAGGTTTCTCAAACGCACCTCATTTCTCCTCTCCTTGTGCTCGGGTTCGCCATTCCAGCCGCTCGACTAACAATCTCCCTACTTGGAGAATCAGCACCTTTAACCTCCTGTTTCATACAGGTCGCAATTTGGCCTGAGGATGAACGGGAAGAGGGGGAACCAATGAGAGACTAGCTCTAGGTGTTGGGACAGGCACAGGTCACTCTATTTTCCCATCAGGAAGAAGAATGAACCACAGGCTCAGCCTGCCCCCCGGAACCAGAATACGGCCTGAAGCAATCCTGCGCTTTGGCGGCCAGCTCCCAAAAAAGCGAGTTGACAAATGGAGCTCAGGGGCACTGCAACTCACAAACCTGCAGAGTTATAAATGATAACTCTCGTCCACAAATATATTGAGGGAAGGCAACGAGGAGGATTGGAAAGCAAGGCAGAATTGCAGGAAACAGGTTTCAGGAGGCAGACTCGACTCGCCTTGAAAGCACATGAAAAGCGGCAAAGCGTTGACAATGATGCCCTTGGCCAAAAAGGGCGTATGCGTTTTTTCCTGAATATATTCAGGAAAAAACGCATACGCCCTTTTTGGCCAACCAGGCAAGCCGGAAAGGCAAATCAGCGCTACAAAGAAGTCTCGCTTGCCATCGGTCCAAAGGGCCATGCTGAAAAAAGTGTAAACACCAGAAATGCAGGACAGGCCATGGAGACATGGGAGCCTTGCTACGCTGATGGGCGGGCTGTAAATTGCCAACAGCCACTCTGGAGAAGTGTACGGTGTGTCCTGAAACATGTAATAAGCACAGCTTCGAGAGCATAGGGCACTTCCACTCATGGGCGTATAAATCGGGAAACCTAAAAATCAACAAGACACAGGCACCCCAAAGTTTAGGGCTGCTCTGTTTCCAAGAACCTCCACTTCGGTACACCTTCAATATCCCAGGAAAGCGAAAAATGGATAAAGAAGTTGTGGTACTTAGGCACAATGGAATATCACTCAGCCATGAAATCAATGTCATAAGGCTAGTAGCAGCAGGATGAGTGGATTTAGGTACGATGACTCTCAGTGAAAAAAGTCACAGAGAAAAAGACACTTATCCTAAGATATCACTGAGAGAGGGAATGTCAAAATCGCTACACTTGAACTGAATTACAAAACAGAACAGAGTCACACATTTAGAAAACACACTATGGCTGCTTAACGGGAAAGGTGAGGTGGGGTGATGCATAAAACAAGGGTTTGAAATTAGCTCAGATACCGTTCCACAAGCCAAATATGTAATAGACAAGACCTACTCCCTGCTCAGTGAACTGGACTCAACAGCCCCTATTCACCGCCCAAGAATACATCTGACTAGTAAGAGTCTTAAAACCTATGTATTGATCTCTCTCTGGAAGTGAATCAAGAGGGTGTAAAGCGGCATAAACACAGCAGTGAAAAGCAGCTAAACCCCATTATAAAAATAGATTACTTAAAAAAAAACCCCATAAAACAAAGACAGTGAAAGAGAGAGAAATTCTTACAAAATCCGTTCAGGGGCTCTGATGCAACCTGGATTGACCATATCTAGACCCACAGCTGGATGAGACATAAGGCTGGACACTCTTGGGGCTGAGAGGATTGGTGAGCTTGGGTGAGCAAACGCAGACCCTTTAAAGTCATACTGCGTGGTACCCATGCCGTGGGTCCCAAATCTCCAGGTTCAAGGGCATCTTCCTACATCGAAAACATGCGTGCGAAACCCAGAAGATGGTACACCGTGTGATCGGGAAAGGTTTCTCAAACGCACCTCATTTCTCCTCTCCTTGTGCTCGGGTTCGCCATTCCAGCCGCTCGACTAACAATCTCCCTACTTGGAGAATCAGCACCTTTAACCTCCTGTTTCGGACAGGTCGCAATTTGGCCTGAGGATGAACGGGAAGAGGGGGAACCAATGAGAGACCAGCTCTAGGTGTTGGGATAGGCACAGTTCACTCTATTTTCCCATCAGGAAGAAGAATGAACCACAGGCTCAGCCTGCCCCCCGGAACCAGAATAGGGCCTGAAGCAATCCTGCGCTTTGGCGGCCAGCTCCCAAAAAAGCGAGTTGACAAATGGAGCTCAGGGGCACTGCAACTCACAAACCTGCAGAGTTATAAATGATAACTCTCGTCCACAAATATATTGAGGGAAGGCAACGAGGAGGATTGGAAAGCAAGGCAGAATTGCAGGAAACAGGTTTCAGGAGGCAGACTCGACTCGCCTTGAAAGCACATGAAAAGCGGCAAAGCGTTGACAATGATGCCCTTGGCCAAAAAGGGCGTATGCGTTTTTTCCTGAATATATTCAGGAAAAAACGCATACGCCCTTTTTGGCCAACCAGGCAAGCCGGAAAGGCAAATCAGCGCTACAAAGAAGTCTCGCTTGCCATCGGTCCAAAGGGCCATGCTGAAAAAAGTGTAAACACCAGAAATGCAGGACAGGCCATGGAGACATGGGAGCCTTGCTACGCTGATGGGCGGGCTGTAAATTGCCAACAGCCACTCTGGAGAAGTGTACGGTGTGTCCTGAAACATGTAATAAGCACAGCTTCGAGAGCATAGGGCACTTCCACTCATGGGCGTATAAATCGGGAAACCTAAAAATCAACAAGACACAGGGACCCCAAAGTTTAGGGCTGCTCTGTTTCCAAGAACCTCCACTTCGGTACACCTTCAATATCCCAGGAAAGCGAAAAATGGATAAAGAAGTTGTGGTACTTAGGCACAATGGAATATCACTCAGCCATGAAATCAATGTCATAAGGCTAGTAGCAGCAGGATGAGTGGATTTAGGTACGATGACTCTCAGTGAAAAAAGTCACAGAGAAAAAGACACTTATCCTAAGATATCACTGAGAGAGGGAATGTCAAAATCGCTACACTTGAACGGAATTACAAAACAGAACAGAGTCACACATTTAGAAAACACACTATGGCTGCTTAACGGGAAAGGTGAGGTGGGGTGATGCATAAAACAAGGGTTTGAAATTAGCTCAGATACCGTTCCACAAGCCAAATATGTAATAGACAAGACCTACTCCCTGCTCAGTGAACTGGACTCAACAGCCCCTATTCACCGCCCAAGAATACATCTGACTAGTAAGAGTCTTAAAACCTATGTATTGATCTCTCTCTGGAAGTGAATCAAGAGGGTGTAAAGCGGCATAAACACAGCAGTGAAAAGCAGCTAAACCCCATTATAAAAATAGATTACTTAAAAAAAAACCCCATAAAACAAAGACAGTGAAAGAGAGAGAAATTCTTACAAAATCCGTTCAGGGGCTCTGATGCAACCTGGATTGACCATATCTAGACCCACAGCTGGATGAGACATAAGGCTGGACACTCTTGGGGCTGAGAGGATTGGTGAGCTTGGGTGAGCAAACGCAGACCCTTTAAAGTCATACTGCGTGGTACCCATGCCGTGGGTCCCAAATCTCCAGGTTCAAGGGCATCTTCCTACATCGAAAACATGCGTGCGAAACCCAGAAGATGGTACACCGTGTGATCGGGAAAGGTTTCTCAAACGCACCTCATTTCTCCTCTCCTTGTGCTCGGGTTCGCCATTCCAGCCGCTCGACTAACAATCTCCCTACTTGGAGAATCAGCACCTTTAACCTCCTGTTTCATACAGGTCGCAATTTGGCCTGAGGATGAACGGGAAGAGGGGGAACCAATGAGAGACTAGCTCTAGGTGTTGGGACAGGCACAGGTCACTCTATTTTCCCATCAGGAAGAAGAATGAACCACAGGCTCAGCCTGCCCCCCGGAACCAGAATACGGCCTGAAGCAATCCTGCGCTTTGGCGGCCAGCTCCCAAAAAAGCGAGTTGACAAATGGAGCTCAGGGGCACTGCAACTCACAAACCTGCAGAGTTATAAATGATAACTCTCGTCCACAAATATATTGAGGGAAGGCAACGAGGAGGATTGGAAAGCAAGGCAGAATTGCAGGAAACAGGTTTCAGGAGGCAGACTCGACTCGCCTTGAAAGCACATGAAAAGCGGCAAAGCGTTGACAATGATGCCCTTGGCCAAAAAGGGCGTATGCGTTTTTTCCTGAATATATTCAGGAAAAAACGCATACGCCCTTTTTGGCCAACCAGGCAAGCCGGAAAGGCAAATCAGCGCTACAAAGAAGTCTCGCTTGCCATCGGTCAAAAGGGCCATGCTGAAAAAAGTGTAAACACCAGAAATGCAGGACAGGCCATGGAGACATGGGAGCCTTGCTACGCTGATGGGCGGGCTGTAAATTGCCAACAGCCACTCTGGAGAAGTGTACGGTGTGTCCTGAAACATGTAATAAGCACAGCTTCGAGAGCATAGGGCACTTCCACTCATGGGCGTATAAATCGGGAAACCTAAAAATCAACAAGACACAGGCACCCCAAAGTTTAGGGCTGCTCTGTTTCCAAGAACCTCCACTTCGGTACACCTTCAATATCCCAGGAAAGCGAAAAATGGATAAAGAAGTTGTGGTACTTAGGCACAATGGAATATCACTCAGCCATGAAATCAATGTCATAAGGCTAGTAGAAGCAGGATGAGTGGATTTAGGTACGATGACTCTCAGTGAAAAAAGTCACAGAGAAAAAGACACTTATCCTAAGATATCACTGAGAGAGGGAATGTCAAAATCGCTACACTTGAACTGAATTACAAAACAGAACAGAGTCACACATTTAGAAAACACACTATGGCTGCTTAACGGGAAAGGTGAGGTGGGGTGATGCATAAAACAAGGGTTTGAAATTAGCTCAGATACCGTTCCACAAGCCAAATATGTAATAGACAAGACCTACTCCCTGCTCAGTGAACTGGACTCAACAGCCCCTATTCACCGCCCAAGAATACATCTGACTAGTAAGAGTCTTAAAACCTATGTATTGATCTCTCTCTGGAAGTGAATCAAGAGGGTGTAAAGCGGCATAAACACAGCAGTGAAAAGCAGCTAAACCCCATTATAAAAATAGATTACTTAAAAAAAAACCCCATAAAACAAAGACAGTGAAAGAGAGAGAAATTCTTACAAAATCCGTTCAGGGGCTCTGATGCAACCTGGATTGACCATATCTAGACCCACAGCTGGATGAGACATAAGGCTGGACACTCTTGGGGCTGAGAGGATTGGTGAGCTTGGGTGAGCAAACGCAGACCCTTTAAAGTCATACTGCGTGGTACCCATGCCGTGGGTCCCAAATCTCCAGGTTCAAGGGCATCTTCCTACATCGAAAACATGCGTGCGAAACCCAGAAGATGGTACACCGTGTGATCGGGAAAGGTTTCTCAAACGCACCTCATTTCTCCTCTCCTTGTGCTCGGGTTCGCCATTCCAGCCGCTCGACTAACAATCTCCCTACTTGGAGAATCAGCACCTTTAACCTCCTGTTTCATACAGGTCGCAATTTGGCCTGAGGATGAACGGGAAGAGGGGGAACCAATGAGAGACTAGCTCTAGGTGTTGGGACAGGCACAGGTCACTCAATTTTCCCATCAGGAAGAAGAATGAACCACAGGCTCAGCCTGCCCCCCGGAACCAGAATACGGCCTGAAGCAATCCTGCGCTTTGGCGGCCAGCTCCCAAAAAAGCGAGTTGACAAATGGAGCTCAGGGGCACTGCAACTCACAAACCTGCAGAGTTATAAATGATAACTCTCGTCCACAAATATATTGAGGGAAGGCAACGAGGAGGATTGGAAAGCAAGGCAGAATTGCAGGAAACAGGTTTCAGGAGGCAGACTCGACTCGCCTTGAAAGCACATGAAAAGCGGCAAAGCGTTGACAATGATGCCCTTGGCCAAAAAGGGCGTATGCGTTTTTTCCTGAATATATTCAGGAAAAAACGCATACGCCCTTTTTGGCCAACCAGGCAAGCCGGAAAGGCAAATCAGCGCTACAAAGAAGTCTCGCTTGCCATCGGTCCAAAGGGCCATGCTGAAAAAAGTGTAAACACCAGAAATGCAGGACAGG